>NC_138500.1:70474155-70760719 GCF_964252035.2 Podarcis erhardii
TGTACATTGCCTTAATGTTATAGTAAGTCACTTTTGGGGGACCCAAAATGCAGTACTGTATGTAATTTTTATTACACATTTTAAAAAAATGTCTGAAGGATGTCTTGATGTTATATATGTTTATATAACATAAAAAAATCACTATCGGTGCTTTTTACAACAATAAAACTAAAAGCAAAACTAAAAGCCTTGTTAACCAGGAGAGAACTTGGAAAACATATTAGGTGATCCAGCCCCCCATCATAATTTCCTAAGAAAGCTCAAAAATACTAAGAACAATTTACCCTTAACTGATAGGATCTTCCCCAGTATCTCTAATTTCTGTGTTCTGTGTTCTGGGGAATCTAGGCATTGCTAAGAAGCTTTCTATGAGTTTCTCATTGAGATGTTTACTAATAAGCAGATAGGTTTCTCTGAAAGAAATCTTGGCCATCACAGCTGTTCCTGCCTACAATGCGCAGCCATGAGGTGTGTTCTAAGGACACACTCACAGGTTGTATGGGACAATGATAAGGCCCAGCTAGTGCTCCGAACGATGTGGGCTTATGCTATGCCCTATGTTTTGAATTCTCTATGACACTTTAAGGATTCAGCTCCACAGAAACTGTTGAGAGAATAAATAAAAAGAACAGTTGCTTTCCTCATCTGACAAGCTGATTCAGAAAGTGTTCTCTGAAGGTAGGGCAGCAGTCTGCAAGCTTTGTATCTGAATTTATGCATCCCAGATCCACTGCAGGGCACCTAGGCCTCCGCTGTGGCATGCAAATTATATACAGTGGTGCCTCGCAAGACGAAATTAATTCGTTCCGTGAGTCTCTTCGTCTTGCGGTTTTTTCGTCTTGTGAAGCACCCCTATTAGCGGCTTAGCGGCTAAGCGGCTATTAGCGTTTTAGCGGCTTAGAAAAAGGGGGGGAAAGGGAAAAAACTCGCAAGACTCGCAAGACGTTTTCGTCTTGCGAAGCAAGCCCATAGGGAAATTCGTCTTGCGAAGCGCCTCGAAAAACGGAAAACCCTTTAGTCTAGCGAGTTTTTCGTCTTGCGAGGCATTCGTCTTGCGGGGCACCACTGTATAATGAAAGCAAAAGGTGCCAAATTGGTGTCAAGCATAGGACATCCATCTCTGTTTTGTTTATTTTAAAATGTAAGTATCATGCAAGACCATCTCACAACAAGAGGTGCAGACTCTGATACCTTCTGAACCTTTAAAATTGCTTTTGAGGCTGAATTTATGGGATAGGTATACTATTGTTCTATTTATTTGTTTTTATCGTATTTTCATTTTATGACTGGATGAACCACTTTGGATGATGGTGGTTGTTTTGAAATTTAAAAAGTGGTATACAGTACAAATTCTTTTAAATTAAAAAAAAATACATAAAAATCAGCAAGGGTAATTTCCCCATGAAAACATGTGGTTGTTTTCTGCATCTCATACTGTATATATTTCAGTGGGAGAGTGTGGGAGTGCTAAGCACATGCTTAACTTCCTTGTTGAAATACAGTTTAACTGCTTAGCTGAATTACCGTATACTAAATTTTTGTGCCAGGGAAGTTAATATAGAATGGTAGGAAATGTCTGTAACACTGGCTTGCAAACCTGCAATGAACCCATGATGCACAAGAGCCACAGTCTAGTCAGATATTGGGCAGGGAAAACCAAGTATTCATTTCCAATTTGATCATGTCACTGTAACTTTCCAATAATAGAGTCCTTGTGTTGCTAACATGTTTTTTTTAGGATTTCAGATGCTCTCTTCCAGATATGTAATTTACGTGTCTGTGTCTCAGATTGTTTCTAGTGGAGGCCAACTGTGCCTACAGATATATCTGTGCAAACAATATGTAATGCAAATAGAGAGGCTTAAAACATTTATAGAAACATCCAGCAAGATTACATGGTCCGCTTAGATACTTTTGACTATGGCAGAAAAGTGACATGCTGTCTGAACACACCACATTTTCGTGGTAAACCACTAAGCTAAAATGTCTCTTCAGTTTGTTAAAAATAGCAAGGTGAATATCCCATTGGAGAATTATGTAAAGACTGATGTAGTGCGCTTAATATCTCACATATCAGACATGGTCGAGCTCAGATTTGCCTGAGCTCTACTGAGCTGGCAGTGATAGGTTGGAATCCAGGATAACTCCCAGATTACAAACTCTTCCTTCAGGGGTAGCACAACCTCTCACAGAACAGGTTGTGCACCTAATTCCTGGGCCGCCCTGGGTGGGAAGAAAGGGGGAGCAGAAAAATCATTTGTGCAGCCTTGTTTAATCTTGCACCTTTCTAAAATTTATTTATTGGTGTGTTTTCTTTTTTGTAAATCTACTGAAGAATAATATATACTCTCCCTTCTTCTGATAGAAAATGCTCTGGGGGGGGGGGGGGGAATAGGGGGTTGTGGAGGGTCACTTGTGGGAGAGTGAGATTTGTCCCTGTTTTCATCTGAGGAATGTTGGAGGAGTATGTTACAGCGTTACATAACAGATTGCCAAAGTCATGTTCGTATCAATAAGCATTTTAAGAATATTTGCAGCCATTTGAAAAACATCATACATAGAGAGAAAATTGCATATTTCTGTATTCATTCAGAACAATGGTGAATTAACCAGCTGGTTTAAGAATCTGCTGCAAGAGGCGGGGAGGGGGGAGCCACTGCTTGGCACTGACCCCCCCTCTAGAAGTGTAGAGCCAAGCATTCCAGACAACAAGCACACATTGATTGCAGCCAGAACGAGTGACCGTGTTTGCAAGTTTTTAAAATATTTTATTTCAATGCCCAAAAGTCATTTGGACTCAAAACACGAGGCCCATCTCTGTGGCTGCCGCATGCATCCAATCATCATAAAGGATAACACCATTTTCTTTGATCATATGATGCCAGAGTGAAACCCATGCTGAAGTTTCTTTCCTTTGTGCAGCTACAGTTCTAAATCTTCTGTCATGCATAGTAGCAGGAGGCTGGTTTTATTAGCAGCCTTTGGGTAGTTGGAAGATGTTCAGAGTGTTTCTGTGTAGGATCCAGTCATGTTTTTCATAAAAAGAGAATGGAATTGGATCAGTTTCTACTAGCAGTATCTAATAATAAATTCCTTTTAAAGAAACTGTTCTTTATCACATGCTCATCTGAATAATTTAAAAAAAAATGAATTTTGTTTTATCTCTTCTTCTCCCTTGATATCTCTTCTTCTCCCTTGATATCTCTTCTTCTCCCTTGAGACACGTACATGTTGCTTTGTATGTGCCACCATTAGCTTATAGCACACTAAAATATAACCATGAAATATATTTCCGAGTAAAAACTAAAAACATAAACCCTGACAGCCTTCAATGAAGCACCCATTCGTCTCCAAAAATACCCAGAGCACATCCATGGATGTATCATGGATTGTTTTTGAATGCTTCACAGTGTAGATGTCAAAGATTGCCCTCCTCTGTAGGTGAGTCCAGGGAATAGTGCCAGAATGGAAACCTAACAGGAACCAGGCAAACTTTTTTAAAAAAAAAATATATTTATTAAGTTTTTTTATACACATAAAGCAGAACCAAAGAAAAAAGACAACATACAGAAAAAATAAAATTAACAATAATAAAAAAGAGGTAAAAACTCCAGCTTTTAAATTCATACTTGTATAACTTTCTTGACTTCCTCACGCCTCCCTTTTTTGTGTTCCTCTTTACCCAATCAAATACAGCAAATTCTAACCCTCTTTCAAAAATCATTTCTAATTATTTAAATCACTCTATTATATCTCCAATCTTTCCTCCTTATATTTAAATGCCCTTAACATATTATTTACCTTTGACATAATAAAACTTTTGTCATTCACCTTTTTTCTATTACATTTTGCATATTTTTTCACACTGTATCACTAATGCCATATTATTTTCATATCCAACATCCTTTTAGCATTCATAAACTTTGCAGTGTTTCTGCAGATAGTCTTTAAACTTCTTCCAATGAAGCACCCATTCGTCTCCAAAAATACCCAGAGTACATCCATGGATGTATCATGGATTCTTTTTGAATGCTTCACAGTGTAGATGTTAAAGATTGCCCTCCTCTGTAGGTGAGTCCAGAGAATAGTGCCAGAATGGAAACCTAACAGGAACCAGGCAAACTTATCTCACCAACTTAGGTGGGATGTGTCAGAAAGAGAGAGGTGTCTGATGGGTCTGGGGAAAGCTTGGGCAGAATCTAGCAGGTAACCCATGGACTCTTGTGAGTTCAGAAGCAAAATACCAGTAGCTTTGTTTGGCTGGCTCTGAAGCTTACAACTTCTTAGAAGCCTGTACTTGTTGGCAGATCAGTGCAGCAAAGGTAGTGTGATTGATATTAGAAGCCTTACATTAGAAGCAAAAAATAAGGTGAAACAGATAATGCAGCGTTGTAGAGGAGAATTTAAGTGAATTATGTTGCAAATGTAAACTGATAATTTCCTAGATCCCTTTTAATGTTTCTTGTCATAAGATGTTTGTTATAATGAAAATCAATAAAAATTAAAAAAAAATTAAAAAAAAATTCTTATAGCCCAGTCTTACGAACTACCAGGACAGCCTTAAACCAAATAGCGCCCCAGGCAAGGAGTGCATGTGACACCCCCGTCTTCCTTGGTTCAACTTCAAATACCTGTTTTATTGCACTTCTTGTGCAGTTCACCACTTTGATATATAGTACACATGCACAGTTTATCTCTGTCATATAGGATGCTGTAATTTTTCCTGTGAATTAAAAGCTCCCTGCTGATGTTAAAGCAATGCTGGTGGTGCAAGTCTGTGGTGCCAGCTTTAGAAGTGAAGATGAACTATTTGTGTTATTTATTTCAGCTGTTGAGCAGTTATAACAACTCTCCCCCTTAGGGAAGCCCTCAGTCACTGCTATGTATATATATGCATGCATACCACTAGATACAGACCTACCTCCCCCCATACACCCCCCATGTATACAAACACACCTGTAGGAACACACTGTATGTTTCCCTCCTTCCTTCCTTCCCTTCCTCCCTCCCTTTCACACACATCAACGCACACAGACACTCACACATGCTTGTTCATGCACAAGAACTTGCGGAACTGCAGAAATGCACACACAAAAGCAGCATTTCCTTTTTTTAAAAAAATAGTATTTATTCAAATTTTAAAAATTACAAAGATAAAGAATAAAAAGACAAAAAAATAAAAATAAAAAAGACAGAAAAAACACAGACAATTGACAAAAAAAGAAAAACAAGTCAAGCCTTTACATAAATTTCTTTCTTTTGCTTATTTCCTTGACCTCCTCACACCTCCCTTTTTTATATTCTATTTCAATTAGATGTTTCAGCAAATCCTTTCCAACTTTGTTTTTATCCTAATAATTTATCTTAATATACTGTAATTCACGTCTTTCACCAATTAAAAAGTCAATTTTAACCTAATCCTTTACAGTGGTGCCTTGCAAGACGAAATTAATCCGTTCCGTTAGGCTCTTTGTATAGTGGTTTTTTCGTCTTGCGAAGCAAGCCCATTGACAGCTTAGCGGCTTAGCGCTATTAGCGCTATTAGCGGTTTAGCGGCTTTTAGCGGATCCGCTGATAAGCGGCTTAGCGGCTTAGGAAAAGGGGGGGAAAGGGGAAAAAACCCGCAGGAACTCGCAAGACGTTTTCGTCTTGCGAAGCAAGCCCATAGGGAAATTCGTTTTGTGAAGCGCCTCCAAAACGGAAAACCCTTTCGTCTAGCGGGTTTTCCGTCTTGCGAAGCGTTCGTCTTGCGGGGCACCACTGTATATCATTTCTGCTAAAACCACATTACTTCATTCCAACAACCTTCTAACATTCCTTAATTTTACAATGTTTCTGTAGATAGACTTTAATTTTTTTCCAATCTTCTTCCACCGACTCTTCACCTTGGTCTCGGATTCTGCCAGTCATTTCCGCCAATTCCATATAGTCCATCACTTTCATCTGCCACACAAAAGCAGCATTTCCTTCCCTCCCCACTCCAGTGCTGGAGTAACAGTGGGTGGAAATGCTGTCTATTAGTCTTAAAGAATAGATAGCGTTTATCTCCAGCCTTAGCACTGTGGCGTTTAGGGTTAAAGGTTAAGGTCAGAGAGAAAAGATCCCTCTGCTCTTCAGAATTTTATTGGATGCTTGCTGCAGGTTAGCTACCCCTGGCTTATATCAGTCAGCTAGATAACACACACGAAAACCCCCACACTGTTTGGGTGTTGTTCTGTGACATAATATCTAGGAATTTTCATCATTTGTTGCTGATAACAGGATGAATTTAGCTTTAATCAACCCTGACTGTCAAAAAACAACTCAGTAAGTAAGCATTATGCAGTTATTGTTTCTGTAATAAAATTCTTGTTCCCACCAGTAACAAAATTCTTGTTCCCACTAATAATTTAACAGATGATTAGGTCTGTCTAAATGCCACTCTTTGAAAAAATGTTGACAAACAATTGTATTCCTTTAAATTTATCTACCGGTACATCTTGTGAATAATTAAACTATATCATTTCTGTTCTTTTTTTAAAAAAACCAAACAAACAAAAATGAACAACACTTGACTAGATTTTTTCCATTAACTTACTAATTGGAGGTCAAATTTTGGCTATTTCCTACCCAAGGCCTTAATCTAATCTTTAAAAAAAGTGCTTTCTAAATTTCACCCGAGCCTTATCAGCATGAGTGTTTATGGAATTTTCTAAACAAATTAGTTAGCAGAAACTTACACATGTCAAAGAACAACATCCCCAGTGCCTCAACATGTTAAACAAAGATAAAATATGGTAAACATTTCCTTATGATACCACGTAGATGGCCAACTGACTTCTGTAAATAGCTGAAACTGTTAGCAGTGTAAGTGAATGGTAACTTTAATGTCAACAAAAGAGAGAACGCGCCTAGTAAGTTACACATAGAGGCATGAGCTCTCATGTTCAGGGAATGATCTGCTTACTTGAGGGTTAGGTGGGTCGTGATCTTGGCTGAACCATGGATATCTAGCTATTTTGTTCTGACAGATGATTCAGAGGAGGCGGAGGAATGTGAGGCTGCAGGCACTTCCCTAGCCAGGAGCACATACTCTCCAAAATTTCTCCGATGAAAATAGAGACATCCCATTCCATAATGATAATTTTACTATTCATACCCCACATATCTTACTGGGTTGCCCCAGCCACGCTGGGCAGCTTCCAACATATGTAAAAACATAATTAAACATTAAGCATTTTTTGAAACAACCAAACCCTTCCCTATATAGGATTGCCTTCAGACAGCTCAGGGGTCGGATAAGGCCATATCTTCCAACATTTCTCCAGTGAAAATAGGGACATCCTAAGAAAAAGCATGATCAAATCAGAGGCCATGATGGCTTCTCTAAATCAGAGATGCCCCCTGGGAAATAGGGATACTTGGAGGGTCTGGGAGCAGCAAATAAAGCCTGGATAGAAATACAGGCTTACCCCCAGGCAAAGACTTACTGCAAAGTCCTACTCATAAGAAGAGAGGATGGTGGAAGAAGAACAGGAATGGCAGGAGCTTGCGGGGAGGCTGTCTGTAAGAGTCAGAAGGAGAGACTGAGCAGGATAGATCATTTGAGTTATCTGAACAAGCTTAAAAGATTGTGAATGTTTCTCAGTCCTATTCCCTCTAGTTGTTAGGGTTTGGTCGGAAAGACGGTTCTGCTGGAGAGTGCCTGGTGAATACTCGCCACACCCCAAAGAGAGATGGTTAGTAAAGAGTATTTCTGACCAAGAATAAAATCTGGAGTGCTCTTCCATTTTGGTTATTACCAGGCTTTGTCCAACAACCACAGTAGTTGCTTCAGCTTTCCATCAAACTTGGCAATATAGTACTTAACATGTCTGTGGATCAAAATTGGATGAAAAATTGCCATTGCTCTTTGCCAAAGCCATTTGCTGCACATTTTATGGGCCTCAAGATGCCATTTGTAGCATGTGATAACACAGCCAACTGAAGCATCTGCCTGGAAAGAGATTACTTTAATTATGGGCTCAATGTCTTGTTTTTCTGCAAGTGATCCCTAGAGAGCAGCTTATTGCTAGATGAGAGGTGCTATCGTGCACATTAAAACCTGCAAGCTCAAATCCAGAGGTTGCAAAATTGAGGGAAGTACTTTTTAAAACCTCCATGCTTGCAATCTGGTTGCTTTACACCCTCACAAAACCCCACACCACCTCAAGAAAACACTTTAAATGAAAAATAATAGTGGTGCTCCTGTCCTAACTAGTTTAGTTTGTGATGATCAAATGAAACTGACAGAAGACCAAAGGCTTACACTTGTGTTTCATACATACACTGAGGGCATGTTTATATAAGTGGCAGATAATGGCAAGCTGTGTTCAGTTTGGCTTGGGATTTGTACAAGTCAGGTTGTGTTATCTGTTGAGCCTGAACTCATAAATGCAGCCTTCACAGAGGTCTTGATAGCGTAAATGGTTTATTAATATGGGTGGGTGTAGTCTTTGCAGGGCTCTTAATATAGGTGTGCTTCAGGCTTCTCCTAGGCTTGGTGTGGAATCCTTTTCCAAGTTGAAAGCTATTTTCTCTTCTGGGCAACCTTAGCAGGGATGAAATACCAGTGGTGGGTGTGGCCAGAGTCAAAAGTAGGAGGAGCAACAACTGAAAATTTCACCTCTGTGCTACAGACTGTTTTCTACATCCACCCAGGCAAGGAATAGGCTTTATCAGAGTTTGAGGACACATTCCAGCCAGGCAGAAACACTCGGGGCCCAGGAAGGTGCTTGGGGGCTGGGGAAAATCACAAGATCTAAATAGAGATGCTTGAAGGGGTTGCATTTTGCTCCCAGACCTGATGCTCCCTAGCCCTGTCCCTGGGGAGGCATAGTTGTGGTTAAGAGGGCAAAGCACTGGGGTTTACATAGCACACAGGTAGCTTATAAAGTCTCCTGGAGGGAAATCTCTGAAATACGGGATGGTTGTGGCTTCATATAAACATGGATTCATTTTGCACTTGGCAAAGAAAGTGGCATCCTAAAAACTTCAGTTTGAACATGATAAATGTAAAGCTGAATAATAATATAATATAATATAATATAATATAATATAATATAATATAATATAATATAATATAACTATACCTTAATCTCTGATGGCTGAGAAAAAGCTATGTAATGTTAGGCAGAAACTGGAACTCTCAAACTCACTCTTCCTTGTCTTATTTCACTACTTTCCCCTTATTGCCAATTTGTTCTGATGTGCACATGGAACCATCTGTTTATTCAAACTGTCCATTAATTTAAATGGAGGAGCAACTCTTCACCTGTAAAGGAAGAGGTATGCATGGCTGCATGCTCCATTAAAATTAATAATAAATTACTAGCAGGAAAGTAAAATCTATTGACACAAATTAAGTTCCTTAATCTGCACGATGTATTGCAACTTTAGAATTTGTATGAAATTGGTGTAGGGTGAAGAGAAGCATTTTTGTGTGTGATGAGTCTCTTAAAAATATTTGGTAAAGATATTTTATCTGAGTATCTTGCATGCATCACCCTGAGATCTATGAACTCTGCAAGGAAAACACCCCAAATATGTATTCTTACTCCACAGAAAACTGTCCAAGAAGGTTTGTGCAGCCATTTCATTTCATGTAATTCAAGATGCATACTACAATACTTCAAAACTACAAGCATTTTTTGTTTAAATGTTTGAAAACATTCATAGCTATCTATCAGTGTAGTTGAGTTAAGGAGGACATAGGTCCAAGTTGTTCTTGTCTCCTCTTTGTAACATGTAAAACTCCTCATCCTTCCACATTGGTTTTCTGTAATCATGATAAATTGATCATAATGAATTCATTTACTATTAATGTGACTGTCAGGTTTGCTTCCAAGATGTTCTGTATAAAATGGCATTGATTTAACATTATTTAATGAATAGCACTTGTTTTAATCTGTCCTTGTTAATTTAAGAAGCAAGGAAGGTTGTCAGCAGCTGTGAATGCAAAAAGGTGTTTATCATAGCCTTGCAGATAAGTACAAATAATTTAGTGCTTCACAATAGGGATGTCATTATTAAAAAAAACAACTTAGATTTGCTGGAATGGCAGTAGCAAGCCCCTTGCCAAAATGCTTAGCCTTTGTTTCCTAACAAACTAGATATGATTCTATCAAAACTAGGAACGATAATCAAGTAATTGCAAACCACCATAATCAACCACTCCTAGAACAGCATCTGGACTCCCCATATGTGGAATGCCTTCATCTTACAAATATAACTGAAGCTGATGTTATTGTTTCAGCGCCAGCTTAGAATCCAGGCATTTTAATTTTGCAAAATTGGCAATTGTTTAACTTGCTTAGTTGTTTTTAGTTGCCTCTACTTGTTTTAGATAGTATGTTTTATAGTTGTTTATTTTATTATTTATTTGATGTTGTTGTTGTTGTTGTTGCTGCTGTATATTCATTTATATCCCACCATTTTCCCTGATAGGGACTCAAGGTGACTTACAGATAAAATAGGAATAGCTACAAACATTAGAGGGGGGTAGTATATAAAAACCACAGACATAATTGTGTGTTCAGACCCAGAAACCTCACACTTGACTCAATTTTTAGTTTTGGTTTTTGGCAGAATTTAGGCCACAACTTTATTGATCAATCAATCAATCAATCAATCATTTATTGATTACAGAAAGTGACTGGTGTATTCTTCCCCCCTCCATAGGGGGGAAGACTTGTGTATTCTTGTGTATTCTTCCCCCCTCCATAGAATAGGGGGGAAGACTTGTGTATTCTTGTGTATTCTTCCCCCCTCCATAGAATAGGGGGGAAGACTTGTGTATTCTTCCCCCCTCCATAGAATATTATGCTTATATATGAGCAAACCATGAAACTGAAAAGTGCATGTTACCTTCTGGCAGAGTAGCTTTCAGGAGCGCTGCAATGTTCTACGCACTACTTAGCTTATTAATGGTCTCTTTCTATGTTGTTGCCCAGGCATTGGCTTTTTATTTCTGCTGACCATAGCAGACTGACCTTTCTCTTACAATTATTGTCCATAGCCTCCTGGGGCTGGCAATGCTCAAAAGGTCACAGATATTTTTAGCTGAAACTTCCACTGTGCTTTAAATAGCAGAAACAATTAAATACTTGTAAATAGTCTTCCTTCGTTGTTTTAATACATTGAAGTGCATTTTAAGGAATCTCGTCACAAAGGCAGCACACAGAGGACTCTAGATCAGTGGTCCCCAACCCTTTTATGGCCCCAGCTAAGCATCTCTAAAACCCTGATGTCCCTCCCCCCCCCCCCGTGACATATAATTCTTATTATTCGAAAAGTGAACTCCTGTTCACATGGAGGAAGCCTAAAAGGCCATTCCCTGTTAATAACTTATTCTAGAATTGTCCCCCTTAAAAATAAAATTACCCCCCTGTGGGGTGTGTGCCCCACGTTGGGAACCACGGCTATAGACTATCCTTCCCAGGGACTATGGCATTCAGCTTTTAAGGCAGTTCCATATATCAGAAGCATTCACTATTTGCATCTTATTGTGAGCCTGGAACTATGCTTAGTCTTAATTATGGTTAGGGCAGTGGTAGTGGCAGGAGAGAATGGCAAGTGTGGCGGGGAGATTCAAGGAGAATCAAAGAAACATGAAAACATTTTGGTGTAGTATTGTAGTCTCGCCAGAGTGGTGCATGCTCTAGTTATCTCTCGCTTGGACTACTGCAATGTGCTGTATGTGGGGCTACCTTTGAAGGTGACCCGGAAACTACAGCTAATCCAGAATGCGGCAGCTAGACTGGGGACTGGGAGCGGCCGCCGAGACCACATAACACCGGTCTTGAAAGACCTACATTGGCTCCCGTATGTTTCCGAGCACAATTCAAAGTGTTGGTGCTGACCTTTAAAGCCCTAAATGGCCTTGGTCCAGTATACCTGAAGGAGCGTCTCCACCCCCATCATTCTGCCCAGACACTGACGTCCAGTGCCGAGGGCCTTCTGGCAATTCCCTCACTGTGAGAAGCTAAATTACAGGGAACCAGGCAGAGGGCCTTCTCGGTAGTGGCACTCGCCCTGTGGAACGTCCTCCCACCAGATGTCAAAGAGAAAAACAACTACCAGACTTTTATTTTATTTTTTTAATAGATATTTATTGAGATTTTACAAAACAAATTTTACAAAACAGAAACATACGTGAGACAAGAATACAACAAAAGCAGATATATCAAAAAAGAAAAGAAAAAGAGACAATAAAAACATTTAAGAAAGAAACAAAGATTAAATCCAATTTTCAACTTCATAATTCTATAACCCTCTTTCTTGACTTCCTCACATCTCCCTTTTTTGTGTTCCCCTTTACACAATCAAGTTCAGCAAATTCTAACCCTCTTTCAAACCTCATTTATAATTATAAGTTTCAACCTATTATGTCTCCAATTTTTCTCCTCTTTTCACATCAAAATTTACCTATTCTTTATAACTTAATCCCTTGTGCCACTTTATATGCATTTGACATAATATTACTCTGTTCTTTCCCCCCTTTTCTTTTTAATCATCTTTGCATACTCCTTTTAACCATGTCACTAATGCCAAATTATCTTTATATCCAACATCATTTTAACATTCAAACAATTTACAATGCTTCTGTAGATAGTCTTTGAACTTCTTCCAGTCCTCTTCCACCGACTCTTCTCCCAGGTCTCGGATTCTGCCAGTCATTTCTGCCATCTCCATGTAGTCTATCACTTGCATCTGCCATTCTTCCAGGGTGGACAAATCTTGTGTCTTCCAATATTTTTCGATGAGTATTCTTGCTGCTGTTGTTGCGTACATAAAGAATGTTCTATCTTTCTTTGCCACTGGTTTCTTTAGGAAGGTATATTTAAATACCTTTTTCAGTTCATTATAGATCATTTCCCAGAAAGCCTTGACCTTTGGGCATGTCCACCAAAGGTGAAAGAATGTTCCCTCAGTTTCTTTACATTTCCAACATTTATTATCAGTCAAGTGATAAATTTTTGCAAGCTTGACCGGGGTCATGTACCACCTATAAATCATTTTCATAATATTTTCTCTTAGGGCATTACATGCCGTAAATTTCATACCGGTGGTCCAACAACTACCAGACTTTTAGAAGACATCTGAAGGCAGCCCTGTTTAGGGAAGCTTTTAATGTTTAATAGACTATTTTAATATTTTGTTGGAAGCCGCCCAGAGTGGCTGGGGAAACCCAGCCAGCTGGGCAGGGTATAAATCATAAATTGTTGCTGTTGCTGTTGTACAGTATACAGTGGTACCTCGGGTTAACTACTTAATTCGTTCCGGAGGTCCGTTGTTAACCTGAAACTGTTCTTAACCTGCAGGTTATGGATAGATATCTTTTCAAAATGAGAGCAAGAGCATCAAGTGTGATACTGAGGACAATCCTTGTTGTGTTTCCCAATGTATTTCATATCAATTTTTTTAAAAAATGGTGTGGGCCAGGCAAATTTTTATTCCAAAAGTGTAGTCCAGAGAAAAAAAGTTTGGGAACCACTGGTTTAGAGAAACAAGCTAGCACAGGAAAATACAGTTTGAAGTTTGCTTGTTTCCCTAAAACAGGTGTGGGGAACCTTTAAATCTCCAGTTATTGCTTGATGACAGCTTCCATCTTCCTTGGCAAGGGCGGAGCTTCACCTCAGGTGGCAGATCTGACCTCCTTCCTGCCCCCGCTGTTGCACTGCTGCCAACCTCGACATGACTTTGCCCATGCTCATGCGACTGCCGCCACAGCCTCTTTGCCCTAACTGCTAATACTAAGCCCCTGCCGCCGCCACAGTGTTATTGAGGCAGCACAGGTGCTGCTGTAGCCAATACTGCAGTTGCAGTGGTGGGGCCAGGGACAAAGTGGTAGCAGGGAGGGGGCGTGGATCTGGGAGGGGCACGCATTGGCAGCATTGGTGGGGTGTTTTGCCTACAATGGGAAAATGTCCCAGGCGCCCCATGAACCATGACCATTGCCTGTGCTGGCTGGGGCTGCTAGAAAGTGGAGTCTAACAGAATCTGGAGGGCCACGGTTTCCTGTCCCAAATCATAGTTAAAACAAACCACAAGTTATCTGAGTTCACACACAACAACAACAACAACAACAACAACAACAACAACAACAACAACAGGTGAAAAGAGAAGCGAAAGTTGGAGGAGTTTGTAATGATATCCTAACAAGCTCTTAACTTAATTAGCAAAGCAAATGACAATATCATAATGCCTTTTATGTTTCTGCATTCCTGCAAATTAACTCTTACTAAGAGAACTTTTGCCAAAGGCTGAAAGCAGTTTTTAGTTACAATTGGGCAGTGTGCAAGAGAGAATCTTCAGCAGCTGAATGTTGAAAGTTTGAAGTTGTGTATTGACAAAGCGTGTTCTCCTTCATGGAGAGCATGTGTTGCGGTGGGGTCTGCTGAGCCACCCCTCTGTTGCCAGGCAGGGTCTCTAAAGATGGCCTGGGGCAGTGATTGGTTCACTGGGTTGCTGGGGTAAAAGTTATGTTGCAATTTTGGTGGGAGGGGTAAAATGTTTAAATACTTCACGCAGCCTGGAGCTTTCTCTTTGCTGCGTGCAACGGATCACCCGCCCACCCGCCCTTGAGTAAGGGGTTGTTGCATTGACCTTGCTATGCCTGTCATGGGGTTGTCTGCCGTTGGGGCAGGGGCTTGGTAGGAATTTTGTCCATCTGGCTGATTGGCTGGGCCATTTGGTTTTTGCCTACTGCGTAGCAAATCGTCACAACTTGTAAGGTTGCAGTTAGGCATTGATTATAAATTGGTGGAGGAGGGGTTAGGATAGGCTGGGCCTGCCCCTCCATGGTTGCTGTGGAAAGGGAATTCCGTTAAAGGAATCCTGGGGCTTGCCATCTTTTCGTCCAATCCCTGGAATGGGACTAGGGCCGGCAAGCCTTCGGGGAGCATGCGGATGAGAATTGAGGGTCTGTGGCCCAGCTCCATTTCTCCCCGACTTGCTTTCCCCCGCACTGTCTTTTGGTGGTGCCCGGAAGTCAGTTTTGTCTCCAGGCGGGGGGACAGATAGTCTTAACCAATGCCTAAACAACCACTGACGGTTTTGTATTTAAATAAAGTTGTGGCCAAAATTATGCCAAAAACCTTAAACAAAAATTAAGTGTGCATTGTGAGTTATTTGGGGGGTGGCTTGGGGACCTCGACACGCAATAAGAGACCATATGGACAAGTTGTACCAGCCATATTGTCAAAACAATAATGCTAACAATAACACTCTTCAGTGAATGTCTTGCTTTTATTCACTAAAAATGTAACATGTATACGGAGAAACAATATAAACGGAAGGCTGTTTTTATGGTTTTGTATTTCAGAACGTTGAGTTTTGCAAGCAAAGTACAGGAATAGTTGAACCATACTGTATTTCAAATGCCTGTGCACAATGCAACAGCTACAATTTATTGTTGCTGTTTTTTAAAGCAATTCATTGATTTGCATCAAGGGCAGATTTTGAGAATTGGGTAGCCTAACTATAGTTTCCTATTGACCAGTTGTATAAACTATAACTGATTTGCATCAACTGAAAAATCTGCCTCATTCTGCATTAATATTTTAACCTATTTTAGTACAGTTTGAGGTCCAAGTCATATTGGCTGGATATGAGCATAAGGATAAATATATGAAGTTGCCTCATCCTAAGTTTGGCCACTGATCCACGTATTCAAGTATCACATACTTTGGCTGGCAGAAACACTCCAGTGCCTTATACGGAGGTTTTACCCCAACGCCAGTATCTAAAATCCTTTAATTGGCAATTGAACCCAGAATTTTATTAATGTAAAGTATTTTCTGCACCACTGTGCTATGGGTTCTACAATGAATTTTTTAAAAGTTTAGATAACAGTCACTTTTGGAAAGTTTGCTAGATCTGTATGTTGATGAACTGTTACTGAACACAGTTGAATGATTGCTCCATAGCTGTCAATCATTGGACAAATGAGATCAGTGACTGCAGCCCTAGATAGCTTCAAGCAGGCAAGGCACTTCAAGAAGGTCAAGACTCTGGAGTTCAACTGAGATCTTTTTTTCCTTTTCTGGTCCCACCTCTTTAATGAAGAGTAAAGGTAAAGGGACCCCTGACCGTTAGGTCCAGTCGCAGACGACTCTAGGGTTGCGGTGCTCATCTCGCTTTACTGACCGAGGGAGCCAGCGTACAGCTTCCGGGTCATGTGGCCAGCATGACTAAGTCACTTTCTGGCGAACCAGAGCAGTGCATGGAAATGCCGTTTACCTTCCCACTGGAGTGGTACCTATTTATCTACTTGAACTTTGATGTGTTTTCGAACTACAAGGTTGGCAGGAGCAGGGACTGAGCAACGGGAGCTCACCCCATCGCGGGGATTCGAACTGCCGACCTTCTGACTGGCAATTCCTCGGCTCTGTGGTTTAACCCACAGCGCCACCCACGTCCCTGAAGAGTAGAGTACCTTAAAGGGGTGGTCCTCTGGCCTAGAACATAGCATTGCAACACCTGTCAGTCAGCTCCTTCATCAGCTGTGGCCTGCACTGGTGAGCAGGCTCTGGTAAGCACTAGGCCCCTATGTAAGAGGGGACATTCCTCAGAGGAATTTGTTTCAGTGAGTACTGTCTCCAGGGGGTCTCTTGTTCAAAGGGCTCCTGGCTTGCTCCAGCTCAGTGTCATGGTTTGGATTCAGTACTTTAGTAGCTTGCCCCTATGGTCTTCCTGGTATAGCTGATTCCTCCCTCTCTGCCAGTGTCCTGGCTGTGTTAGGGACTGGCTGGATGAGGAAGAGTGGTGGGAGCTGCCCGTGCAAGAAGGGCACAGAAGATGACTTAGATCCTGGATCCTGGTGGTGGGATACCATCTACACCTCAGAGGAGGGGACAGGAGGGGAGGTACTAGATGCAGGAAGCATGAGGGATGATGGAGAGGCAGAATCAGGCAAGTGGCCCAGCACAGGGCAGTGTGATGTTTCCAGTTTGGATGCAGCTCTGACCGAGTGGAGCCAGACCCTGCATCTCTCCCGCAGCACCAACAGGACAGCCTCTCTGCTGAAGGCTCTTTGGCCCCACTGACTCCCAGGATGTTGCAAAGGATGTTACATGTTGCTGAGAAACGGGCCAGACAAGCACAGAGAGAGGCTCGTTGTGTTTGCCATAGCGGAAGATTACATGGGATGAGCCCTGACTCAGAGGGCTGGAGAGCAAAGGAGGGGCTGCATGCCAGTTCAAATAACTTCTTCATTAGAGGGGTTTGCCTTATGAGCCTCCTTGCATTTTTTCCTTTCATTAATAAAGAAACTAATGGCACGCTAGCCTCTCATCTCCCCTTCTGACCTGTGAATGACCTGTTCATCCTCTCAGCCCCTTGACAGGTTGCTACTTAGGATCTGGTTCATGACACCATAAATTGACATAAATTGGAGGTTTGGCCCCTTGAGAGAAATTATTGGAATAAGGGAAGACATCACATGGCTACCAATAATCACATGCCTTGATCTCCAGCCTCCTCCCTTTACTTTGAGCACCACAGAAGTGGATGGATAGCCTGCAATAATTATTAGCTGCTGAGCAGCGACTATCTATTCCAGAGTAGGATATTTCTAAGCTTTTTATGGAAAACTTTATAGAATTTACGGTATGCCACATTTTCTCTTTGTGAGAGGCAGAATGTTGGGGGTAACTGTGGTTCTGGTGAATGACTTGTATCAGCCCACATGACATGTATTTCCACAGCAACCCTCAAAATGACAACTACCTGCAACCCAACACAGACTTTGTTTAAGCAGTTTGGATAGTTCAGAAGGAATTAATGACTTGTTTACTGTCCAACTACTGTAGAGGAATAGTTTAAAGGCTGTGATATTAATTCTTCTGTACTTTGCATTTTCTGTGTTAGGGGTGTGATTTGTATCTTGAACTAGAGTTTCTGATATGAAAGTAACTGAACATAAATAAGGAATGATGTTTAATACATAAGTTGCAACAATCCTCACGTTAGGTGAGTGTTGCATTAAGAACTGTCACAGATAGGTTTTACAGTATATCCTCTACACAGGATCTGCATCTGTTTATGCACATTCCAAAAACAACAACAACAACATTGGGGTAATATTGTTCTGTATTTCAAAGAAATGCCATTTGATTTTCATTCAACCAGTATTATTCTTGGCTGCCATAAATCTAAGATGCAATATGTGTACATTTAATATGCATCAGGCAACATGTAAAACATGCAGTATATTTCCCATAACTAGCAACACAACTGAATTTCAAAGATCAGATGGAGCCCAGGGCCTGGATATTACTAGCACAATGTCTGCCGTTACAACAAACAGGGTTTGAGTAAAAAAAGATTCTGCACACTTCAGGAACCCTGGGAGACGCAAGGTTTCCCTCTGTGCACAGAAGAAAGACATTGTGCCGCTGCAGTTAAAAACACTGAAGTAGTTCACTGTGGGAGAGATTCAGACACATTTCCTTCATTAAATCCTGCTGCTAATGCTACCTCTTCAGCCTCCAACACCTCTTCTTCCCAGTCTTCTCCTTCTGAACCACTCATGGTTGTCTCAACATCACTCCCTTCTTCTTTTGGAAAGTATCTCCCACCACTCCTCTGTGTTCAACCAGCCCATGACAGCTAAACAGACATTTAGCCTGAGCTTGTATAAGGCAACTTGCTATACTCCTGAAAGGTGGGATATAAATATTATAAATAAACACATTTGCCATGCCCTGCCTCTCCTTGCCTTGCTGCCAAGCAGCAAAGATCCCCTCATGCTTTGAAGAGTGACACAGTAGCTGGGCTGTAAGAACAGACTGCTGCAGGGGCTGACCTCCCTCCATCAACTGCCTTCTAGGGAGGTGGAGAACCAAGGATGTCTTATCACATCCTTGCCACTTGTCCCAGGCTGTGGGAGATGACAATGACTGTGCTCTGCTGGCTGCTGGGAAGAAGCAGCAGACATTATGCTCATCTTTTTGCTTCTGGGGCCAAAACAAGCAGGAGTGGGGGGGGGGCAATCCTGCCCCTGCAGATGTCACTAGCACTCATGTAACCTTGAGACTTGACAAATGTATTATGATTTGTATCGGGATGCCCTTGAAAACTATCTAGAGGCTGTAATTTGTACAGAATGCCTGCTTCCTGGCGTTGCGTGTGTTTGTCACTAGGAGTGCATTACATCAGTGCTGCAGGATCTGTGCTTGATTCCCGTAGCCTCTGTCCCCAGATGCTGGTCTGGGCAAAGACGGAATAGGTTGTATTTTGCATGCGTTCATAAATCTTACAATATATATATACATATTAAAAGGTGGAGAAAGACAATAAGGAAAGCAGAAATGGCTACAAAAATAATTATTCACAGTAGGGGGCGGGGAGCTAAAAGCCAAAGCTGGTGGGGATCAGGTACATCTCTTAACATACCAGTCGTGAAACTCACGGGGTGACCTTGGACCAGTCACAGCATCTCAGCCTAACCTACCTCACAGGGTTGTTGTGAGGATAAAATGGTGGGGTAAAGGACCACGCATGCTGCCTTGAGCTGTTTGGAGGGAACAGTGCAATACGAGTATAATAAATAATAATCAGTGAGAGGCTGATTTGCATTCATGAAGCGTGGGAATTTCTCATGTCAGCAGATTAAGAAACGTTTAAATGAGGGAATCTGTAAGGTATTTTTTGCCCCTGTTTCCTAAGGTACAACGATAGGCTATCGAAAACTCAGGACTGTCACCAAAAATGTTAACCCTATGTTGAATTCCTCCCTGCCCCCCCCCCATCTATATCATGGTATAGGAAACACCCATATTAACTATTTCAGGGCATTAACTGCACATTATGGAAGAGGTGGGGTGGAACTCCATATGGGATGCCAATTTATTTATTTTTTGCAGTATCCCTTATTTTGGATGCTGTAATCCCGCCCTAAGAGTGTTCTGCTCATTTGTACAAACAGCCACTTACTATGACATAAAAATAGTGTTGTTTGACGTGTTTTGAGTAGTGATTTAAATGCTTCTTTTTACCTGAGCAAGAGTAGAGTGTTGTTGTTTTTCTGAGTATGTGCTAGGGGGAAATGTTAGCTCAGAGTATTTTGTGTGTGAGATTTAATGCATGTGACTCTTTAAAATGAGAATCAGCAGTCAGCGCCATCTGCGTCTGCAGGAGAATGCTTCCTGTTGTTTAAAAGCCACATTTTTCCTCTGTAATTTGATGTGTTTCTGTTGTGCTAATGCGATACAAGAACTACCCAAGGAAAATGAAGAGCAATCTTGATAATTTCAGGCATTAAGTGAACTCAGTTCTTCATTGGAGAGAGAGAGAGACTTACACTGGTTTGAACAATGAAAACCCATGCCTCTCATCCTGAATACCTACTCCCAGAGCTGTAGCTGACATCTACAAAAGCCAATAGAGGGAGAAGGGCTATTTTCCTCTGGCAGGTCATCTCTTGGGAAACATCTTGAATGGAAGCTGAAAAAGAGATGTATCCTGGTTTTAACAGTCATTACTTCCATTTCCTCCATTTTCAGTAAAAAGGATTTGAAATCCTTTTTTCCCTCTTCATGTGACTTCTTAGTATCAGTACTGTAAGCAACTAAGCATTTCTCTCCATCTTTTATTATTTTGTTCAGCACTTGAGGTGTCTAGGAAGCCATCTCATTTGTTTTAAGGCAGACCTGAAACCATCTCGCTGGATAATTTTTTTTAATTAGGGAGGGATGGATTAGTCTGTTTCCAGTATGTGCCAGTTTTACATATTTCCAGTCATTCATATGTCTATTCAATCCACTTTCTGCATCAAAATTTTAAAAACATGGATGTTTTCATTCTTTTCAAATTTATTTTTAAAGATGCATTTATTATGACTTTTAGCCTAAAATATATTTTTTTTAATCAAAAGTATGCACTTTATATGCATTTTAATGTGTTTTTGGTGCCAAGAACTATGCTCCCAAAATTGGAAAAGTGTGAAAAATGCTAAATGCATGGTGATAAGCATTATGCTCCCAAATCAGGTTAGCTCACATAAAAATGTGAATTGAGGTAAATCCTTGAACACTGAAACCTCTAATTTCTTTGGATGTAACAGAGTTTGGCCTAATAGAAAACAAAATGATCCCCTCCCTCCTCCTTGAGCACATTTGTTGGGAACTATTTCTGAGCATTGAGCTCAGGAACACTGTTTTCACCTGGAGCAGCTAGAAAGGCACTACCACTCCCACTAAACCAAATATTAATATTTATTTGTGTCAGGGCTAAAGCTTCAAATGAAATGCAAGATGGTAATAAATCTGAGGTTATAAAGAAAAAGGGAAAATGCATGCAAATGTTGCATAATGTCCAATAGGTTTCTGCACCTCTGCTAGCTCTTAGGGTTGCCATATGTCCAGAATTTCATGGACATAGCTAGAATACTGTCTGGGGACATGTGGACATACAGTGTCCAAATGTGGCCATACAATGTCTACAGTGTCGCTTTTGGCGATTTTCTTCAACAACTTTGGGCAAAACTAAAAAAAGCTCAACAACACTTTTGTGTTCAGATCTTTCACTTTTTGAAATATGGCAACCTTAGCTGTTACGTGGTGTGACATGTAATCAATTCCTTATCATTTCTTCATTCTAAGTCATCCCCCCCCCCCCCGCAAGGGAATAATTTGTGGGGAGAACAATTGGGAGTAGAGAAGCAGTTTTCCCTCCTGCTTCTCAACTTCACCCTTCCGGTTGTTGGGGCTCTCTTACACGCACTTCCATGCAAGCAAGTTCTAGGCAAGCCATTCATTCACAAGGGATGACTAATGGCCGAAGTATAGGTGTGTGTTGCATTAGATATGGCGCTGTTCTCATGGAGATTTAATTATGGATATGCAACCAGTTTATGGTTGGCCGGCAAGTACTGCGGTCAGCTCCAGCTTCCTCTTTTTACCACAATGATGTACTCATTACTCAGAGCAAAGCCAAGTCACACGCATTGTCTCAGGGGGAGCACAGAGCTACTTCATAACAATCTGCCCCAGATATCCATTCCATTAAGGCCCAGTCCTGTTTCTGTATCTAGAGCCCTGCTTTTCATCTGCAAGGCCATATTCTGGGTTCTGTTTCTTTGTCACCCCATAGTGTGTTGAGTACTTACCAGGCTCTCAAAGAGAGATTTGTGCTTACACAGTGTGTCTTTTGTCATAGGCAGTTGGCTGTACAAAACATTTAAATACGATAGATGTATTCTTATTCTGTTCTATGGGTTGGAGCTGCTCTTGAAGATCAGAAGAGGGTTGCCTATAGTGATTAGCAAAGGAGCATTTGAAACAGGAGTATTGTTCGCCCCCCTCCTGTGCTCATGAGCCCTAAGTTGCCAGTCTTCTTGCATAAAATGCTGTCTGATACCTTGAAGCTAGTAATAGTGATGCCTAACTTTCCTGTGATTAGAAGTAGCCCTTCCCTTTTCCAACTCAACCATTTACAGCCAGTGTGGTGTAGTGGTTAAGAGCGGTGGACTCGTAATCTGGAGAACCGGGTTCGCTTTCCCACTCCTCCACCTGCAGCTGCTGGGTGACCTTGGGCCAGTCACACTTCTCTGAAGTCTCTCAGCCCCACTCACCTCACAGAGTGTTTGTTGTGGGGGAGGCAGGGAAAGGAGAATGTCAGCCGCTTTGAGACTCCTTAAAGGGAGTGAAAGGCGGGATATCAAATCCAAACTCTTCTTCTTCTTCTTAGTTTGGAAAAAACTCCTTCCAACGCACCTGTCAGAAACTGATTCTATCAGTTTCCTTTTTCAGATTTTAAGAATTTGACAGAACTCATTCACCATGTAGCATGAATGCAGGAGCAAAGAGAAACACAAATCTTTTGTAGAGTTATATTTTAAGAATGCCTACGGCTGTTTTGTGGACAAGCTGTGATGCAATTTTCCTTTCTGCTGGGTAGCTTTTCAGTTTATAGTGAGAAGCACTGGGTTTGCTCATTACATGGCTGCAATCCTACAGGTGACTAGGCAGCGTAAATCCAGTTGCTCATAAAAGAGTTTATGTTTGTCTGGATTGTGATGGAATGTTTATTATGTAAGTTTGTGTTTAGAAACATTATTCAGCATTGGTGACCAATATAGGGCATAAGCCAGGCATCACGAAGCCTAATTCTTTAGAACTCCTATATCTTGGACACATTTCCGCTCCCTCACCCAACATTAAGTTTGCTGTTTGTGATTTGGTAGATCACTATTTTGCTTTGTACCACTGATTTTACCAGATAGTGCACATCACAGTCCTTGCTCCTGATAAGGGTCACTGAATGAGGGTGGTTATCCATTTTGTGCTCACAGCAACCCCATGAGTGTGCAGTGATACCATTTTAGAGATGGGGAGGAAGGAGCAACAAGCAATGTTTTTCCAAGGGTAAGCAGTGGGTTTATGGCTCGTGAATCCAAATATCAGAAGTGTAACATAAAGAAGAAAATTTATTATTTTAGGTAAACCGAAGCTGAAAAACAACTAAAAAAATTACCACCAAGTAACAAAACTCAAAACTAAAACCTTAACATCAAATGAAGCAATGTTACAATCTTTAATAATAATAATAATAATAATAATAATAATAATAATAAATTTTATTTATATCCCGCCCTCCCCAGCCGAAGCTGGGCTCAGGGCGGCTAACAACAATCAAAATAATCCAACGATTCTAAAAACATTTCATTATAAAAATTAATTAAAATCAAGTTGATGGCAACCATTAAGCAAAATTCTGTGCAGATTGCCAGAGGAGGGGGTGGGTCAGGCTGCGCCCTGGCCAAAGGCCTGGTGGAACAGCTCTGTCTTGCAGGCCCTGCGGAAAGATGTCAAGTCCTGCAGGGCCCTGGTCTTTTCTGACAGAGCGTTCCACCAGATTGGAGCTGCGGCCGAGAAGGCCCTGGTTCTAGTTGAGGCCAGCCTAACCTCTCTGTGGCCTGGGATCTTCAAGATGTTTTTATTTGCAGACCGTAAGTTCCTCTGTGGGACATACCAGGAGAGGCGGTCCCGTAGGTACGAGGGTCCTAGGCCGTATAGGGCTTTAAAAGTAGTAATATATCTAAAAACATTTTAAAGCCATGCAGAATAAGAATGTTTTCACTACCGGCCTAAAGGCCATCAGAAATGAAGCCAGCTTCATCTCCTTTGGGAGGGAATTCCACAACTGGGAAGGGGGGCTTCTGTGTGTGGGGAGAGGACATGCCTTGTGTTCCAGCCAGCTGACCTTGTTTTGCTGGTGAGATGTATTACAAGAGGAAAAAAGAAAAAACGTATCAAAGTGCCAATAATAAGGATTGTCCTTGAAGGAATTCATTCTTTCTAAAACTTGTTGGACAATACCAACATTATGGGCACCTTGTCTCTTTGGTTTATTCTTGCATTCAATGCCTCTCCCCCACCCCATTTTGCTTTTGGGACATATTACAGGGCTTCCAAAAATACCTATAGGCTCCAAGATTTCTTGAAAATGCCACATTCTAGCTTACTAAATACATAGCAATTTAAGTATCTCTTTTGAATTTAAAATAGTTCACATATACCAGGCATGGCCAAACTTGGCCCTCCAGCTGTTTTGGGACTACAACTCCCATCATCCCTAGCTAACAGGACCAGTGGTCAGGGATAATGGGAACTGTAGTCCGAAAACAGCTGGAGGGCCATTGCCTGACATACACCATCTCAATAATCCTTACAACACTTATAAAAGGTAGGTCCATTCTATTGTCCTCATATTGCAGTTGGGCTAGCTGTGGCCAGCAGCATATTAGATTGCCTAAAGCCACTTGGTGAAGAGATACAACTTTAACCAGCGACGTTCTACCTCCCAGATCACACTCTGTGATCACTATGCCAGTAAACTGCTCAGTATGCAATATATATGTAGATATACCGTCATACTTTGAATGGAAACCGTTCCAGAAGTCTGTTTGACTTCCAAAAACATTCAAAAACCAAGGTGTGGCTTCCAATTGGCTGCAGGAGCTTCCTGTACTTAATTGGAAGCCACATCAGACGTTCAGCTTCCAAAAAACATTCGCAAACTGGAATACTCACTTCTGGGTTTGCGGCATTTGGGAGCCAAAATGTTTGAGTTGCAAGTCGTTACAGAACCAAGGTGCGACTGTAGTTCACTACTATCAGCAAGGCAAACATATAGTATTTATTGACCAAGTTGTCATTCTAGATGTTTGGGTTAGGTGTAAACTGCCTATCGTTCTTAGAAGAGGGATACAAGTTAGAGTTGGGCTGCAACTCACTGACTAGGGAGTAAACTCATTTAAACACAGTGGGACTTACTTCCAAGTAAGCATGCATGCATACCATTACACACGACATCATTCACTATCTCCTTTTATGAAAGCCATTCAACAACAAAATCAAGGTTTTAAATAGTAGTTATATATGTAATCAATATTCCATAGGTAACCCAAATATAAGCAACACAAGGTAGAGTATGGAATGTAAGAACATGATTTCTCTGCTGGAAAGGGCTCAATTGTTGCTACTGTGTCAGTAGAGAAACAACAGAGGCTTGTTCTATTATTTATATGAATTGACTGATTTGGCAGATGCCACTGCAGTAAACCTTTCTTGATAATGCAGAGAGAAAGTGGGGAAAGAGGGCACTTGCTTTTCTTCAGAATCAAAGGCAACGGCAAGCATTTCAAAATGCTCATGATGGTACATACAGAGAGGCAAGTGTTATGTATTGAAAAGGGCAGTAGAAATGCAATTTGAGTTGAGCATCCTAGGAAGTAGCAGTAGCGTTCCAGAACAAGTTTATTTTATGAATACAGTGCATGAAGGATTACTCTTGCAAGTATTTCAGGTTGCTTGAGAATTTCATTGCTCAACATTTTCAGATTTTCACACCTGAGCTGATGCTTCTAGAAGCGGATTTTTGAGCAAAATAAATGTACCCCTTCTGTGTATTATGCTGTAATCCCACGGTGTGCCTTTCAAGGTGAAGAGCAGAAAGGACTGGCTGCAATGTGAATTTAATGATACAGAACACTGACCAAGCCTGTTGGGCCTTGCTGTGATTTTCACTTTTGTGTATGAGTATGTGCCCTAGAATACACACAACTTTTCCCTGCATCTGAACATTGCAGGGGGAAATTGGGGTGGCGTGAACAATGAAAAGTGGATTATAAAGAAAGTAAGTAAATAAAACTATAGTAGCCAGGCAGCTGACTTTTGGGGACCTTATCTGCTATTGCTGACCCCACCATGGAACTCCTGCTAAGTTTCCAGAGAACTCCAGCATTCCCATGATCACAAATTGAAAACCGCTGACCTGTGATATTTGGCTCTGAACAAAAAAGCTTTCTTCAAAAAATTTTAGAGTTGAAGAGACCCAAGATCCTTTGGCATCTTCAAAAGCAACAAGCCAATGCCTCCCTGGAGCACCAACTGCAGTTTGACTTGATTACCAGGTCATGACATATTTTCCCCCAAGGCACCGGTCTAATTCCTATTAGCTGTGACTGACCTGGTCAGTTAAAGCTGACACTGAAATTAATAGGAGTGTGCAACTTTCAGTGTTAGACTTCATGCCAAATTATCCAATTTCATTCTCGTTGCCCTTGCTAAAAAGGAGGCCATCTCACGGAGATCAATAATGATTAAAAATTATAGTGTTGTTCCAAAGCCTAATTTGGGGGCCTAGGTGGAAAGTGGCAAATGGAGCCTGTATGTATGTACAGTACTTATGTTTGTTTGTTTGTTTAAAATCAGTTTTAAAATAATATAGCCACTAATCTTGGATATTTTATTTGAAACCTAATTGAGTGCTATTCTTAAATCCTTTGATATATTTAGTTTCTTAGAAATCCTGTTTCCCATTTTAAGAAGATTTTATATATGACTTAAGTCCAAAATCCAGAAGGAGCAAAGAAATGAAATCCATGTATTTAGTACTTGTATTTAGTACTCACATAATCCCCCCCCATAGTGTTATGATTCCCATGATTTTCAGAACTCTCTTGAAATTGTTAGCACCAAAAACTTACTTTAGTTTCATCCACAAAACTTCATTCAGTTTTTTGGCCAAGCAATGACTACGGCTAAGTACGCTAGCCAAATTCCCACATGGGTAATCCTATTGTGTGTTTGTCTCTGCTGCTTCAGATGAAAGTAGTGCAGTTGGTTTTTCAGGGTAAATTTATTAAGAGCCATAGGAAAAAATCATACATTTTAAAGTCCCACAAAAGATAGGTAAAATGTAAAACCTATTCACCTTCATTGCCTTAACTAGCAAGCAACAGTTGTCAATGCCATATTATCATTTAAAAAAATAATAATCCAAAAAGCATGTGGGAATATTGGTGGAGGAAGACTACTGCTTACTTCCTAATCAGAGCTGTCTTCCTTCCACAGCTCCTTCCAGAGCACCAGCCAGGTATTTTGCCAGCTATATCTGTATTTCATT
Organism: Podarcis erhardii; assembly: GCF_964252035.2. Taxonomy (NCBI): domain Eukaryota; kingdom Metazoa; phylum Chordata; class Lepidosauria; order Squamata; family Lacertidae; genus Podarcis; species Podarcis erhardii. Next base: position 70,501,588 of record NC_138500.1, read on the forward strand.
CCAATATACAGGAAATAACATAGAATCACTGGGGCCTCCTTACCCAGGAAAATAACATTAATGACATTATAAGCATTCTTACTGTTTTAGCTCCCACACATACCTGGGCAGCTTTCCATGCTCTCAGCTGCGAAAAGTCATGGAGAATTTTCTATAAGTTGGAAAATCCATTACAGCTCTGACAAACATGCATCCTTAGCTATGGTATTAATCTTTAGATCCCACTCCAGATGGTTGGGTTGGATTTACTATGTAATAGTTCTTTGTTCTTCAAGACTGAAGCAATGTTTGTATATCTCTTCAACATACTGGCCTTGGGAACTCATATCCATGATATTTTAGGTGAGAGTCTGTCGTTTGTTTTGTTGTACACATAATAAGGCAGATATAACTGTTTGCAAAACCTCCTGTAGCCATTTTTGGTTGTTCCTCCTTAATCTTTTGCAAGTGCCAATTATTGTCAGTAATTTGGGGGGGGGGAATAATTCAATCACCTTTCATGCCCTGTTTGGTACAGCTAATGGTATGGAGGAGGCAATATGATTTTTGAGCCACCTGTCCTGGCACACCTAGGAGACAAGAGAGCCATGGGCAGAGTTTAGAACAGCCTTGGGGCTGCTGCAAATCATATTTGTTGCAACAAACCCTCAGAGACTGCCACATCACTAGTCAAAGATCTAGCAAAATACTTTGTGCTGCAACAAATGCTTTTTCTGCTGCTACACTTTCTCTCCCATGAATCAGGGAGGAGCGACAAAGATTAGCCAGCACCACTCAAGCAATTCCAGGCTGTAAATGAAACCCATGCCCTGATTATGTACTGCTTTCAGTTCAGTAACCAACATGCTACTTTGGCACAGGTCCAGGTCCAAATGACCTGGCAAAGGGATGAGAGGTCTCTCTGTAGTGCCTCTGGAGGCTTGATGCCAGAGAGCCTATGGTTTACTGTCTATAAGACACTGTGCACAGGCTTCAGAGCCTTGACTTTCCCCCAAATGCAAGTATTTTAATTTTTTTTGGTAAACATTCTTCCTTTACATTCTTCCTTTTGGTATCTGAAGAAATGTGCATGCACACGAAAGCTCATACCTAGAACTAACTTAGTTGGTCTTTAAGGTGCTACTGGAAGGAATTTTTTATTCTTCCTTTAGAAATGTATATGTGTTAAAACTATCTTTTGTTCTTTTACCTTTCTTGTTTCTCCATCTCTCTTCACACGATATATACGGTACATATTGCTGGGAAGAACCCGTACATTTGGAATAATGGCTTGGTTGAATAAAAAAATTAATTGATTAGCAGCTTGTGTGGCCTATTGTTGCTGCAGTTAATAATGCGGCAGATATAGAGCAGGCCTAAGAGAAGGCTGGGAAGATTCAGATTAAAACCTCTGCTCATCCATAAAGCTTATGCTGACCTTGAGCCAGTCATGCTTATTCATGCTTCCTAACTCGCAACACATTATGAGGTTAGGACATGGTTGGGAAGAGAAAAACATGAAGGCCCCCCTAAGCTGCTTGGAGAAAGGACAGGATAAAAATGTAATACATTTATTATTGTTAATTATAAGAAAGATACAAAAAAAAAAAAAAGACTGGCAGGAAAGGGATGGAAAAATTGGTTTCTATGCTAGGCACAGAAGAAGGCATAGCATCTCTGTCTCTCCTCTGCAGTACCTAAATGCATCTCACCTGCATGCAGTTCCTTGTCACCTATGGTTACGAAGTTAGTGATTAAATACAAGGCTATACTAAACGCTTGCATGCACATTTATTCAGTTAATAAAATTTGAGGGCTGGATTCTGACAAAGGCTGCATTCCTAACTCACCTGGGTATAAGCGCCACTGAATTCAATATAACTTACTTCTGAGTAAACATAGGTGGAATCTACACACATATAAAAAATGGTGTGAAAATGCAAAAACCTTTTGAAAAATACATTGAATTTGGCATTGCTCACTGTCACCATCTAGTGTCACATTTGTATATTGTACTTTACAGCACATTTAAAATGTTTCATTTGCAGCTGTATAGCTGAGTCAGTTAGGAATGTGCTGTAAGTTAGTCACATTGAAATCAGGATGAAAAGTTAACCATAACTCAGTTAAGTCCCATTGATTTTAGCGGGAACTAGGTGCAACCATCTTAGTCTAGATGCAGCCCTAAGAATGTTACCTTATGCTACATTCTGCCTTTATGCCCCCCCTCAAAAAAGGCAAGGGTAGAGTGGGTATACTATTAGAACTCAGGCTCATTCAGTGAAATGGATCAGCTGCATCTTCAGGATGAAGCAGAGGAGGTGATATTTCATGGTGTTCAGGGTTAACATGAAATTCACTGCCACCAGATGTGACAGTGCCCACTATCTTAGGATGGCTGGATAACAGTTTTTATAAAGCACACCAAATTGTAGGTGCTGCATAGAAAGTAAGTGAAATTGTACTTTCTGTGGGCTTACAGACTATAAAGTAGGCCAACTGCAAGAATGGGAAAGGGGGGACAAAGTGCTTGAAATGGGGACACCTGGAGTTTTTCCTCTCTCTCGATGACCACGCTGTCCAAAAAGGGTAGACCGTGGGAAAGCAGAGGGTTGGGAAAGGAAGGAAAATAGGTTACAGAGGTTTTTAGCAGTGATAGCTAAGCAGCACTTACTGACTTTGAACACTTCTCCCCTTGAATACCAGATGTTAGGGAGAGCTGTTACCTTCATGCATGAGGTTTAGGCTTCCCAGAGGAACCTGGCTGCCCACTGGTATATACAGCATGCGGAAGTAGATGGGCCCTTAGTGACTGTCTGATCTAAAAAGGCCCTTCTTATAAAGGCCTTTCTTATGTTCTTATAAAAATAGTTTCACGCCAGAGCTTTAATGCTAAGCAAATGTCTTCCGCAGCCCAGGTGAAAGCAGAAACCATTATCAGCCATATTTCCCAATTTAAAATACAGGGCTGGGGTGAGGTGAGGTGAGTAAATATTTAGCAATGAACATCATAATTTAATACTACTTTGCATGTATTTAATGTATTTTATCCAGGAATTCTTAAGAACCTCTAGCCCACCATAAAACAAATTATTTGAGCGCTGTTGTCAGATGGTTAGGAAACAACAACAACACCCCAGTCTAGTTTTCCTGTTTGCCTTGAACTTGCTTGATTTGCAAGTGAACCATTTCACAGCATGGACATTTCACCTGCTAATTGCTTTAGCTCAAACTGCAGTTTTATCTGCAGCTACAGGGATGTCTTCAAATGCTACCCAAAGCAGTAGAATTTGGGTATCAAATACGCTATTAGATATCTTTTGTTGCAGCAACTCCACTTCATCTAACAGTTTGCAAAACTGTTCCATGGGACTCTTTGCAGGCAGAATGGAAAAGCAAATCTTTCCCAACTAATTCCAACCCCCCCCCCAAAAAAAAATTTAATTACGAATTTAGATGTCTCTGGTTATTCCAGATAGATAGCATGTGCTGCTGCTTCTCCTCCATATATTTTATCTAGAGAAAATATATCTCTAGGATAGGAGCAGGAAGGTTAAAGGACAATTCACTCCCACAGTATGTATTGATGGTTGCCAGTTTGGACTGCTTTAAAAGAGAATTATAAATTCATAGAATATAAGGCTGTCAATGGATACTGGGCACAATGGCTATTTTCTACCTCCAGTATTGAAGGCAGCACACCTCTGTATATCAGTTGCCGGGAATCACAATTGGGAAGAGTACAGTCGTACTCAGGCCCTGCTTATGGACTTCCCAGGGACATCTGGTCGGCCACTGTAAGAGCAGGATCCTGGACTAGATGGGCCTTTGCTTTGTTCCTGTAAGATTATTCTTATGTCCCTTAAGCACACAATCTCTTAATGAATTGCTGAGTGAGTCTGCATAACATGTGTAATAGATGAACAACTTCTTTTCTGCTACAGGAAAATACAGCTATCAACACTGCAATCCTGTTTAGGTATCTGGGAGTAAACCCAATTGAAATGCATACATGATCACATTGTAAGCCATGTTGTTGTTGTTGTTTAGTCATTTAGTCAAGTCCGACTCTTCGTGACCCCATGGACCAGAGCACGCCAGGCACTTCTGTCTTCCACTGCCTCCCGCAGTTTAGTCAAACTCATGCTGGTAGCTTCGAGAACACTGTCCAACCATCTCATCCTCTGTTGTCCCCTTCTCCTTGTGCCCTCCATCTTTCCCAACAACACGGTCTTTTCCAGGGAGTCTTCTCTTCTCATGAGGTGGCCAAAGTATTGGAGCCTCAGCTTCACAATCTGTCCTTCCAGTGAGCACTCAGAGCTGATTTCCTTAAGAATGGAGAGGTTTGATCTTCTTGCAGTCCATGGGACTCTCAAGAGTCTCCTCCAGCACCATAATTCAAAGCATCAATTCTTCGGCGATCAGCCTTCTTTATGGATTGTAAGCCATACCACCAATCAATAAATCTCCTTTATTGGCATAGAAAGAGTGTGTCATGTACTTGGGTTGGAACACAACACAGGTAATAACATGCATTAGAGAGAGTCAGGAGAAATTTTGAAGCCCTGAAGAAATAAATAAAGATGTGAAAAAGAGATCATCTGCCTCACTTGAGCCCATTAAGTTCCCTTTCTTTTTATAGACGCACTTAAAAGTTATCTTCTGATTCAACAAAATTTAAATAAAATATGAAATATATACCTCTTTGTGCTGTACTCCTGTTAACAGCTGGCATTGAAATTTCCTGGCATGTAGTCTTTGGTCTGGAATTCACAATAGCTTGTCCTTTTCATGACTATTGGGATTTGTCAAGCATATGTTCTTCCGTTTAGAGAATCCACCTAACGTATGTACTCATTACCACGACAGGAGTCCTCTCCTAATGACATAATGCTAATAATAAATCTCCCCAGTTATACATAAACCAAAAACAGTGGGCAATATAAAGCCAGCTGTGAGCTATATAGTGGATGTTGCTGGAGCCTTATAGATGTGAAAACTTGTTTTCTAGTTAGGTCTCAATTATGCATACATAATTTTGTTTGTATACCACCTTTCCATAGTTCAAACTTTGCCCAAGGCAGCTTACAACATTAAAAATAATAATCACGTAAGTACAACAAAAGAACATCAAAAGTACACAACCAAATCAAACAATTTCCACGTTAATCGTAATAAGATATAAAGATGCAAAAGAGTCGAACAGTCTTTTCAGCAGCCTCCGCTTTCGCAGCTGGAATCAAATAGGGCCCTGCCCCTGCCCCTGCCCAAGCCAGGTAGGATAAGGCCTGCAAGGCAAGGAGTAGTTCTTCCAGGACTCACAGCCAAGGCGGTAAAACTCAGCCAGTAAAACAAAGTCTCTCTGAAACCATTGGTATAAGTTGCTGACAGCTTCTAGGAGTGACAGGTGAGAGCTGAGTGCAGGGTGGGAACCACAGGTGGACAAAGTACCCCAGAAGGAGCACAACCTGTTGTCCACCAGAGGTAGTACGCCTCCCCTTACACCCTTCTATGCCTCCTTCCAGCAACTCCTGCAGCCAGGCTGGTGCCAAATGTCTTGCTCTGCTTTCCTTTGGACCACATCAGTGAGTCTTGTCATCTGGGCAGCCTGGGAGCTCCAGACATGCTGCCCAGGTTTGTACCCCAGGGATGTCACTTCAGTGCTGCTAATGCAGTGATTTGACTCCACTGGCACTCCATTGTCTCTTGAGGAAGACGGATGCCAAGACAATCCCATATTAATAAAAGGGGAGAGATTTAACCAGTGATAGAGTATGAGGGATGGCTAGGAAGCTTTCTTGATGATATCATGCAGCACCAGTCATTTAGCCCTGGACATAGCTGTCTTCTGCAAAACTTTGTGTTGCAGTTGGTGGTGGTGATGTCTTACACATCTTGAACCTGGAGATTAATAGATACATTTGGAATGAACTCTCAAAGAGAACTTGCATGTGAGCTGTAATCATGCAAAATGTTATGAGAGCATAACACTTACAAAGCCTGTTCAATTTTGTTGGAATGAACCTATGTCTTTTTAAGTGAAAGGGTAATATGTTCTGTTTTCACATGCGAACACATGTCTTTATCTTCATTTGTACTTCCTATGCACCAATATTCCTATGATAGTGAATATTGATGGGGGGGGGAATGTCACAGTGAGATGTTGAGCTGCTTTCATCACACCACAAGGTGTACATCTGAAAAAGAAAAGAAAAGAAAGTTGCACTTTGCTCCCACTCAAAGGACTGAAAACAGTATTTTAAATAATAACAAAGATTACTTCTGGTGAAGGGTAATTTTTAGAATATTGTTATTTGCATTTTTTGAAAGTGGTATTAATTCTAGTAATCAAATACGGTTGGCTAATGTTTTCTTTTTGATGCTCAGATGCTGTGACTAATCCTTCTAATAATGACATGAAAGAACATAATGTGCTGGTAATGAAATCAGTGTGCTTTTAAAGTTAGATAGTGTGCACATCAGCAACCATGCAATGTTTCTGCCAGGATGGATAAACCGAGCAGTTGCTCATAATCTTCCCCTTGTATTGCTTCTGTAGTGGAAAACTGCATTTTTATTACATTGTATAGTATTATCTCAATCTGCAAATGGCTTTGGAACGCAAATCTCAAATCCCACAGCTTATTGTGGTACATTTACAGAAGTCCCGTATAAAATTTTCAGTCAAAGTAATTGTGGATCAGAGAAAGATTAGACCAAAAACCTTTGGGGAATATTACTGATCAAGATCTGCCTGAACATAAGAGTAGAATGGTAGCAGATGATGGAATGGAGAATTTCTGGAGGAGTGAAACAGACAAACAATGGAGTTGTGATGCTGGAGAAGTGGAATGAAACCATGGACAGAGACATTAAAAACATCTTGAGATGGCAGCGGCAGAGCTGAGAGAGAGAGGATCCTATGTACAAGTTGAATTCGGATGAAAAAGTCATCAAGCCTCTGGCAATTATTCTGGAAAAAGGGTGGAAGAAGCATGGAAGGGATTTTCTAAATTATGATGGAAAATCATGGCCAACAGGAAATGGGATGGGAAGTTATGGAACTGGGTTTGAATAATATCTAGCGATAATAACAATTGAAGGGCCACTTTGGATTTTTTGTATGGAAAGGAAAATGAATGAACTTGAGATGTTTGAAGACTGGGAAAAGACCACCCAGCAGATTGAAGAAAGCTGGATGTTATCTTGGAATACAGCTGGATACCATTCTGGAGTAAACACTCAGATGATAATGATATAATTGATAGATGGAGAATCAGAAGTCCTCTTTAATTTTCTCTCTCTCCTCTCTCTTTTTATTTCTTGTGATTTTATTTCTTGTGTTTTCTTTTTCTCTTCTTTTATCTACTTTTGCTTGTGTTTGGCTTTGTTTTTTGAGGTCATCTACTCTGGCTTAAAGGGACGCGGGTGGCGCTGTGGATTAAAACACAGAGCCTAGGACTTGCCGATCAGAAGGTCGGCGGTTCAAATCCTCGTGATGGGGTGAGCTCCCGTTGCTCAGTCCCTGATCCTGCCAACCTAGCAGTTCGAAAGCACGAAGTGCAAGTAGATAAATAGGTACCGCTCCATCGGGAAGGTAAACGGCGTTTCTGTGCGCTGCTCTGGTTCGCCATGCTGGCCACATGACCCAGAAGCTGTACATCGGCCAATAAAGGGAGATGAACACCGCAACCCCAGAGTCGTCTGCGACTGGACCTAATGGTCCTTTTACTCTGCGTTAATGAGGGTACACACAGGAAGGTGATAGATGGGAGGTGAAAGACCCTGTGTGAGAAGCAGGGAAGGAAAGACTTTTCAGGATGGGAAACTGGGAAAATAAAGGAAAACTTCCCTGGTGAGAGCTGAGAGGGTCCATTTCCTTTAACGTGAGACAAGGATTAAGATCTTTTTTGTTGATTTCTTTTTTTATTTAGATTAATCTGTTTTTTATTGTATCATATGCTGAAAAGTTTCAATAAAAAAAAAATAAGAATTTGAGGGGTTGTTGTTTTTTAAACAGTTTTACTGAAGAGAAATTGTTGGTGAAAAGGGGAAAAAATAGATATAAAGTAAGAATTTCTGGATGCCAATAATTCTAATTTTATTCCTGTTTTTTTCAATGCCACCAACATATAGCAGCAGAGAATGGTTATCCCACAGAAATAGCAGAGATGGGTGCAACACAGAAGCTAATAACAAAAATCTAACACAACAAAACCATTCCCAACTCCTTTCTTGCTGTGCTCAAATCTTATTTGAAACTGCCTCTTCCCCCTCCCCTCAGTTACTCCCTGCTTACTCAAACCTCTGTCAATGTTTTAAACAGCCACTTTTCTCCTCTCAGTATTTTTGCATCCCTGCTCAAACCTGTTGTTTAAAACCATCATTTTCCTCTCAGTTCTTTCCATTCCTACTTTACTCAAACTTCCGCCATTGTTTTACACCACCACTTTCCTCCTCTCAGGGTCCTGCTGTTGTGCAACCGGCCTTCTCCTACCCAATCCTGATTTTATGCAAATCCACAATTGCGTTGCAGCACTACAAATCCTTCAATAAGGGCTGCACAATGACAGCCTTATATTTTTATGTATATAGGAAGAAATGTAGCCAAATCTCTGTTTCCCACATGGTTGCTCCTGGAACATCTTATAACCAAATAATCCCAAATGTTTTTTCTTTGTTTTTACCATGTCTTCTGATAGCTGAATGATCACTAATGAAGTTGTTTTCCTCTTTTTGCACATGAATGCACATTCCATTTTGTGTCACTGGGAGTTAGCTCCGTGAATCAAAGGAGAATTAGACCTCTGACGATTAAGCACTCAATTATGACAGCATTGTGGCACCTGAAGGTGTACTTTGTACCTACTGCATTTCAAAGAAGCAAAAGACTAGTTGTGCTGATTTACATTCATAATCCTCTTCAAAGACTCCTTTCAGCTAATTGGGGAAACAAATATTCTTTTCCACTTTCCTTTGGAAGGGGCTGTAGCTCTGTGGTAGATCACATGGCTTGCAGGCAAAAGGTCCCAACATCTCCAAGCTGCAAGTCAGCGCTATCAAAACAGGGCTAAATCAAGGGTCAGGAACCTGTGAACCTCTAGATGTTGTTGGACTTCAACTCTCCTCAGCCCCAGCAAGCATGGCCAATGGTCAAAGATGATGTCGGAAGGACCACAATTTCCCCATCCCTGTGCTGGATGGACCAATAGTTTGACTCAGCTTCCTATGTTCCTAAGACCATTCCCATGAATTAACACCCTAATTTCTTAGGCCAGTGTACACTGTACACCTATGCAGGTACCCAAGCCCAATACTATGGCACAATTCAATAGATAAGTGCCATACAGGAAACGAGGAATGGGCAAACTTTTTCAGCCCAAGGGCCATTTTCCCTCTTGGGAAACCTTCCAGGGGCCACATGCTGGGGTGGGGCGCAGAGCCAGAGACAAAAGTAGGCAAAGCTGTAAATGTAAATTTTATCTTTGTACAGTAGCTTCTCCACACTTCTCTCTATTCTACGTCAAGGCAAGCAAAAGGTATTATCAAATTAGTCAGGCAAAATATATACTCCAGGATGCCCAAATCAGTGAGGAGTGTGGTCTAGGTAGTGGTTTGGGGAGAGTCCTGGTGGCCAGGTAGAGAGGCTTAGAGAGGCATTTGGCCCAGGTTCACTACTCCAGTGGAAGCAGGTTTGTGCTTCTCATGTACTAATTTTTTTCTCTGCAACCACAGGGAATCCTGAGTCACAGCCTTGATTTGTACAGGGATGCCGTGCTTTACCCCAAGTTGGTGGTAGCAAGCGGTATAAAATCAGCTTACACCATCTGTTGCCAGCCATTATTCTTCCTCCCAGGCCACCCAGCAGACAGTCTAGGCATTTCCATGATTAGCAATCAGGCTGTGCCAGTGATATCAGTGTGTCCCTGGCCAGAGGAAGCCAAATTAATGTAAACTGAAATCAAGATGACCAAAGCCTGTTTTCAACCTGTTTCTGTACCATCCCTGCCCTGCCCTTCTCTTTACCTTCTGTTGCAGGCACAACCAGCACGGAAGTTTTGTAACAGTGTCTAAGGTGCTACATTCATTAAATGAAAAGAATGAACAAAGAATGGAAAATTCAAATCACATGATAAGTTGAATGTCAAAAACATAGTTGTGCTGATTTGCAGCCCACTAACCAAGCAGAATATATTTTCCCTTCACCCCACTCACATGCAGTTTTCATACACTGATTATCTTCTTTTTTGTATTCAGTGACAGATGTCCATCTTGAGATGGTGTGTCAGGTTTTAAACAGCGTTCGAAATTCCCATTATTCTAGGCACATTTTGCGACAGGGAATCTCATTAGCGCAAGCAGTTTCTGAGCTCTGGGCACAGTACTGCACCTAAGATTTCAGATTAAAACTGCAGAGTGGAAGGAAAGGAGGAGCTTTTTCTGCCTCCCCACTTCCAGCTACCTTCTGAAGACTGAAGAAGAGACCCTCTTAAGAATATTAGGGGGTGGGGAAGAACTAGACCATGTGAAAAATGAACATAATATTTTAGCTACAGTTCATTAATTTTCAGCTTTGTATTCTTGTTATAAAAAACCACACCTAGACATTCTTTTGTTGTGCCCATAACCTAGGTTTGAGGTGCCATTTAGCTCCTAGCTTTCATATCTCACTTTCTAACACTGGTTTTAAATATTGATATTAGCTGAATAGTCAGTTTCTTTTATTTTTAGGAATATGTTCGTTTTAAGAATTCGTGTTCATTTAGCTAGAACATGCATTAAGTAGCTTTTTGATCAGTGAAAAAAACACTGATAGCATGTTCAAATGACTATCTGTGCTGCGGTTTCTACTTAAATACAGCGGTACCTTGGTTCTCGAACTTAATCTGTTCCGGGAGTCCTTTCAAAAACCAAGGCGCTGCTTCTAATTGGCTGCAGGAGTTTCCTGCACTCAAGTCGGACTTCTGGCTTCCAAAAAACGTTTGCAAACCAGAACACTTACTTCTGGGTTTGCGGCACTGAGGAGCCAATTTGTTCGACAACTAAGCTGTTCGGGAACCAAGGTACCACTCTAATTGCTTTCGAGTGACTGCCGATGTGTGGAGAGGTATTTGTCTGAAATGTGTATAGTGCTGTGTATCTTACCATGCTCTTGGCAAACCCATATTTTCTGTAACCTAAATCAACTATTTTGTACCACAACTGAGCTTTCTACATTATTTAAGTTTTTTCTCTTTATATTTCCAGGGCAACAGCAACTCACAGGGGCCAAGTTATATTCAAGGATGCCTTAGCCCAGCAGTTGTGTGAACAAGGAGGTAAGAGTTATTTTCATTTAAACAGATGGTTTAATATGCAGAAATCAACATAATAGTGCTCATTTGATTATCTAATTAATCGTTTTGATTAAATGTTAGCACTGATTTCTTTTCCCAATAGACCGAGTTTCAGAAAAGGTTCGCTTGTCACACCATTGTTATGGCTGCCCACCCCAATTACATTCCTCTATTCACTTTTTATAAAAATTGCACCTCATTCTACTCCTTATTCTCCAGGAAGACGCTTTAACTCCTTCCAGATATTGGAGTAGTTGATATTCCTCTATGGACCGACTTTATATCCCTATTCCCAATTGCTATTAAATGGAATACAACCAAAGTAGAACCACTTATTCAACAAATATCAGAGCCATCCAAAATGTTTCCTAAGTCCACAGGAACGAATAGACTCCATTTGCTCTAAGTTTTAAAAGCTCCACTTAAAAGGTATCTGATAAAACACTCCGTTTCCGAAAGAGGTCACTAGATGGCCTATGAATTGTCACAGCAGCAGAAGTCAATTTAAAATTCAGCTAGTGAAGTTCACTACAGGAGTGGTTAAGTCCATAGATCATGTTGTCAATGTTGCTTTAATTATTTGCTGCATTTGTTCATCACTTTTATCTATGTATTTTCTAATAAAAGCAACTTACAAATATTTAAAATACCAAATGGCTTTGTCAGAGGGCCAATGGGCAAATTTAGCAGGGGATCCAATACTTTTCCCTCTCGCTGTACTCTCACTGCTCCTGGGTGCCTTCATTTGACAGCATGCTATTAGCCGAAGCACAGCTATGGTAAGGTTATCAGATTTTTTCCTATGAATCCGGGGACACTTGTTTGCAATGTACATGTGAATGCTGATAAAGCTGTAAATCCGGGGAGTGTCCCTGGGAAAAAGGGACATCTGGTAACCTTACTCTTTGGGAAAATATCAAAGAGAGACAAAGAGAATGGCTCTTTCTCTTTTTTGCCTTTCTGAAGCAGGTTCTTCAGAGGCAGAAGACCTTCATGACGCCCCAGTTAAAAGCAACTCCAAATTAGTTTACAACCATGATCCAAAGAACTACTCCAAGTGAACCCAAGATCTTAATACTATGCATATTCCTTATTGGGTGGGGGAAGGATTCTGTAATATTTTGTTAAATATTCCAAAAATGTATGCAAAGGAACCATGAACAGAGGGAAGCTTTGCTAAGAATAATTATATCTCTTCCTCTTTAATAAGCATTGATTTGTGCTATTTAGATTTAAATTTGAGCACTGAGCAAACCAAACATGCCTCCCTTGGTGGGCTTTCTTGCCTTTTTAAAGCTGGAAAAATGGAAGAGATGATGAAGAAAGGTAATCAGTGACCCGGAGTGTAAAGAAATACATGTGGTGAGTTCCAGAGCCCCATGCACAGAGGCTTCCCATTCTTAGGTATGAAAGAGAATTATCCGCCCGCTCTGTGGGATATGGGAAGCGCACAATGTGCACAGTGAGTGCTTCTTCTCATAGGCAAGAGAGGGAAAGTGCCCCTGCAGGCAATCATTCCAAGTCACTTGTTGACTTGCATGTGGAGACTTTGCAACCTGAGTTATGAATTCATACCACCAGAGCAGCTGTTCTGATTGTTGCCTCATTCGATTGCCAGGAGTAAAGTCGCCAGCTCCTCTTTCTCGTTCCGTTTGATATATTTTAGGTTGCTGTTAGGTACATCACTGTGTATACAAGGACACAAATCATGCAACTAAAGACATGTATCAAATGTAACTTGTTTCTAAATTACATATGGTATCAACACCATTCTTCAATATTCCTTTTAAGCAATCTTTTAAGAGCCATTGATTTCAGCAGAACACACTTCCAAGTCACATATGCTTGACAATGGAAACTTGCTTCAGAATTCATAGGAGAATTCCCATGAAAGAAAAATTGATTCTTAACCCACAAGTCACCCAATTCTCCCCTTTGGCTCGAGAGCTGAAGACTCAACTTGAGCAGTGAGCTGCACCCAGGAAAAGACCTGGTGAGGATGCAGAAGGTCTTTCTCCAGCCCAGTAGGCTACTGCAGGAGGAAAAAGGAAGGATGTAGAGCTTCAAAAGATTGCCAGGGTGTGGGGAAAGAAGAGGGAAACCAGTAAGGGAAGACAGACATCAGGGGAGCAAGTGGCTGCAGTTTGCCTGTTCTCTTCCCGAGTATCTAGCTGCCATCACCTCACCTTCTCCAGCAAGAGATCATAACTGAGCTCTACTGGCTACCTCTGCCTTTCAAATTAGCCATCTTGCTTCCTGGTGAGTGCTGACAATTGTGCTGAATATCATGGGGAGAGATGAAGACAAGTCTCCAAAAAGAGGAGGAAACCCCTAAGAACATTAGAAGAACCATACTAGATCAGATGAAAGTGCTGTCTATTCCAGCACTGTGTTCTCACAGGGCCAACCAGATGTCTGTGGGAAGCCCACAAGCAAGTACTGTGATAAGAACCTGTTTGCTCATGTGTGCCTCACCATCACTTCCTGGAGGAGCCTGTCCCCTTGGAAAATACTGCAATTCTAGATCTCACCCTCACCTTGGCTACATAGGGCAAGGTTGCAGATTTGATCTTCTACATTGCAGAGGGTTGGAGTAGATGATCCTCAGGCTCCCTTCCGACTCTACGATTCTATATATTCCTAAAATAAAAATATAGGCCACAATTCAACTAAAGTTAGGGACTTTTTATCTCTGTTGATTTTAAGGAGTGTTAAACATCTGATCTCTCTCACTAAACTCTCTGATTTTACTTGTAAGCCACTTGGAGAGGTGTTTGTGGTTTTTTTTTTTTAAATCAAGTGGCTTATAAATCTTTTAATTAAACAAATGGGTTTGAAAATGGCTCAACTTTGGCTAAATTGTAGCTCATGATAATAATTTTGGGTTGGTAAGATTCTAAACTTGAAAATACTTTGAAAAGTGCTACACTCTATTTTATATGATGCTCCAGGTGTTTGACATTTTTGGACCTTAATTACAATATGTGAAGGTCAAAACTTCACCCTAGTGCAATAAAATATAAATTGCAATAAAGAAATTATTCCGGGGGATATAAAAGTATGTTCATCACTCGTTTAATGGTAACTTCACAGTTCCTCTATAATTTCTCAGATGAAGGATTAGAATTTAAAATTAGCTTAAAGGTACTTGAGGCAAAGAATCCCTAAGCTTTTTCAGACACTCTAGAAATTTGGGAAATGAAATGCCCTTAACATTAATTTTTTATGGGTGAGAAGTTAAGAACTGTCTTTTGTTAGGCATTTAATACTTGCTTAACCTTACAAATAATTTATTTCAAAACCAAAAGGTAAGTAACTCATGCATGCTGAATTATTTCCCCACTCCTTATAAAATACATTTCTATTTCCTATGAATCCTAATAAAAATGTGTGCAAAATTATTGCCAACAGAACAAAAAACAGTGCAGGGCAATCCATACATTTCTGTGCAACATGCTGGCAGGTATAAGGCTGCCTGTGCCTAACTTCATGTGTTATTACTGGATGGCTCAAATAAAAGTTTTGGGGCTAGTTCACAAATGCAGCTGAGTGTATTTATTAAAACTTTAACAAACTATTTTTCAGGGCAGTTGCCCCCACAAGGCAGTGTACAAAGTGATGTCAAAATAAGCATAACAAATATACAAATTGCCAAGTTAAAATCCACATTACAACCCCTTAAAATAAGCAGCAAAACATCATCAGGACATATTGATTAATAAAAGGCAGCTGGAAATAAACACGCCTGAAAGAAATCATTAGGAGCAAAGCCACATGTAGTGGTTTGGGGGTGAGGCATTCCATAAGTTATAGACCTTGTTGCTATTACCCATCAACCTAGCAATCCGCGTTGATGAACCAGAGAGCAATATCTGTGCTGTTATGGTCTACTGGGGACCCAGGTTCAAACTCAAACTGAGCTATGAAGCTCACTAGGTGAACTTGGACTAGTCACTACTATTTCCCAGGGCTGCTCTGAGATAAAATGGATATAAGGAAAAACATATACTCCCCCCACCCTTAGAAAAAAAAATGTGTGTCCTCCTTGAAGAAAAGGTAACCTAATATAAATAATAAATAAATATCACTTGATGTTGCCGTCATTCCACAATACACATGCATGTGCAAAAGCCAAATTTCTGTCCATCAGCCTAAAAATATTGGAAAATACCTTAAGAGAGAATATTATGAAAATGATTTACAGGTGGTACATGACCCCAGTCAAGCTTGCAAAGATTTATCATTTGCCCGATAATAAATGTTGGAAATGTAAAGAGATTGATGGTACATTCTTTCACCTTTGGTGGACGTGCCCAAGGATTAAGGCTTTCTGGGAGATGATCTATAATGAAATGAAGAAGGTACTTAAATATACCTTTTTGAAGAAACCAGAGGCCTTTCTCCTGGGCATGGTCGGCCAATTGGTGTTAAAGAAGGACAGAACCTTTTTTATGTATGCAACAGCAGCAAGAATACTTATCGCAAAATATTGGAAGACACAAGACTTACCCACTCTGGAAGAATGGCAGATGAAGATGATAGACTATATGGGATTGGCAGATATGACCGGCAGGATCCGAGACCAGGGAAAAGAGTCGGCGGAAGAAGATTGGAAGAAGTTTAAAGACTATTTGCAGAAACATTGTAAAATTAATGAATGTTAGAATGATGTTGGACAGAAAATTAAGTGGTTTCCAGCTGTAATGTTTTAAGAGATATGGAAAATAAGGTTCTGAAATAAGCAAAAACTAATGGTGAGGATTTGCTGAATTTACAATTTGAATTGGAATATAAGAAAGGGAGGTATGAGGAGGTCCGGAAAATAAGTTAAAAGAAAATAGGTAAAGGGAAATTTTATGTGTTTTTAGTTGTTTTTGTATTTTTTCTTTTCTTTTGTATTTTTGCATTTTTGTTACTTTTTTTGTCTTGTTTATTCTGGAAAATTTCAATAAATATTAAAAAAAAAGGAAAATATTGGATTACAAATATTTGGAAAATACTGGATTACAAAAAATTGGAGAAATATTATTATTATTAGTTAACAATTGACATATTTATAACTGGCCACAGGAAATAAGTATTATGGGAGTGAATATGTACAAATGAAGCTTTATGCAAATGTGGACGGGAGCCAATTCTGTTGTTGGCATCCGTCTCTCTCAGGGGACAAAGGAATGGGTGTGCCTTTGAGGTTAAAGTCAAACTGCTGGAGAGCTACAGGGACTGAGATTTGTGGTGGCTTTTAGTGCCTGGAGACAGACAGTCAGGTCATATATCCACAGCAGTGACTAGAGAAGGAAAGACCGCTGGGAGGAGCACAGAGAAAATAAATGCCGCGGTGCACCTGCATCAGCACAACCGGATGCCTTCATCTGCCCCAGCTGCAACAAAACATGTCTCTCCTCCCTGGAAGAGAGGGGAGTGGTTGTGGGCGGGAGCCCGAGCTCCGCCCCTAGCAGGGGGCAGTAGCCCCCTGCCTCCCCCACTCACCTGGCTGGCGCCCACTCCCATCGGCAGCCACCCAACCAGGTGCCTTCGAGGGGGCGTGTTCAGCAGCCTATGTGCTGTGGCGCCAGCCCCTCCTCGGCCTCAGTCTCCGCTTCGTCGTCCCGTCGCGAGTCACCCACCCTCCACTCCCTTTGAGCTCAGGGTCTTAGTTCCTTGGCCTTGCTATGGACCTTAGGTTGGTCGCCCTGGTTGTCTAGGGGGCCTGGTAGGAATTTTTCCATTTGGCATTAGGCTTTTTGGTTTTTTCGCCTACCTCGTAGCAATCGTCACAACTTTCGTGGTATTGGTGGGTAGGTTAGGCATTGGAATAATGTGTTGTGGTGTGTCGAAGGGCTAGGTGTGGCCATCGCCTATGCCTTCCATTTTTGGGTATTCCGTTAAAGGAATCCGGCGGTCGTGTACTCTATCCGATGCCTGCTTGGCGGGAGGCCATGGCACGACCCTCGGTGACATCAGGGGAGAGCCTATAGTTGGATGAGCATCAACAGGCTCCACCTACTGGTGAATAAACCCCCTTGTTTTAGACATCCAATGCCTAAGCCAATACCTTATCACTGCTGTAATCAATAAAGTTGTGGCCTTTTCTTGCCCATTAACCTTATATCACGTGTCCTTGTGTATTCATTCCACATTGCGGGGGTCGGGTCCTCGAACCACAACATGTCTCTCCTGTATCGGTCTCTACAGCCAGGCAACACATGTGATCAGCCTCCTCCATTTGAGGCCAGTAGAAAAAAGACAATCACGGAACCAAGAAATTGCACAAAACAAATGAAATACCGTGAAAATCCCTGAAGTGCGAAGTAATCGACTAGAAATATTATCTTGTGGAAATAAACTAAATCATAAAAATCAAACAGTTTAAGGAGAAAATTAGAAAAACCTAAAATTGAACAAAGCCTTAACGGGATGCCAGCTACAAACCTCTTTTCACTGAACTGTTCAGTTTCCTCAGAAGGAAATAGAAAAATCATAAACCTTAAATGACCAAAATTCAAAAAAGGGGGTAGAACTCCAAAAAATTTTGAAGTATTTGAGGAGCTATGTTATATTTAATGTGTTCTTTGAAGGCTTTTATTTCCTTTAATATTGTTGTCCTTCATACCAAAAGTTTGTTGCTTGAAGACCCCTTTGTGAAAAATGAAAACAAGATGGCAATGTGATGTTTGTTTAGCATGTGAGAAGAGCAAGATACATATGATATGCAGCATGTGATGTTTGTTTAGCATGTTTGTTTAACATTTATATCATTTTAATCTTCTGCCTTATTGAAATAGAATGGTGTTTTCTTCTTTCTTTTTGCAGCTCCAACAGAAGCTCCCTTGTATCCCCTTTTAGGTATGTCAGTAGAGTTACTATTGCTTTTTCCAGTTGCCGTGTTATGTTATTGTATTTGGATTTTTTGCTTTGCAAAAAAAAAAAAAAATGATTGCAAAGCAATCATGAAACTGCAGCTTGAAAGAGTTCAGATATAAATCAGACTTGAATGAGAAATGAATATACTTACTTCTACTCTGCCCTCCCATTGCCATTTGCTTATTAGATTTCAAATTGTTGCATCCTAAATATATAATATCTCAAATCTCTTGTCCTCAGGTGCACAGAACAAGCTCTGAGAAAGCAGCAAGGGAGATGTTACTGTATTTCTAGATTAATCCCAGATTAGACTGAAAATCATAACTGAATCTTTTCCAGCTCATTTTGGATCCCCTAAATGCTTAGTAAAATAGCTGACAGATGAACCTAACAGATGTCTCTCTGTCTCTTATAAATATGTTTGAGCTCATTTGTTTATTACATTAGCCTTTTGCAGACATTAGTATTCTATCTCTGGCGGGGTGGTGGGTATGTTTTTGTCAGTTGGCTCCACCCCCGAGCATGTCGGATGTTCTCATATTAGATGTCAGATCTGCACAGGGTCTGGGCATGTGGACCTAAAATATGTGCTCTGCATGCTTCATTTTTGCAGCGTGGAGACTGCAAGATATACTCATTGGGTCTGACTCCTATATGAACTCTGACACCCAAGGCAAGGATGTTGGATAAACAATGCATCAGTGCCAGCAAAGACAATCATAATCCCCTCTCCCTTTTAGATAATATATACATTTCACTGACCACTATAGATGTTAATATATGTGAAGAGTCCGTGAGTATTAGAAACATAAAACAAGTATCAAGCAATTTGATAAATTCCTTCACCAGTAGTTCAAAACTTGAGAAATTAACGGTTGAACCAGTGTTTCCCAAACTTGGGTCCCCAGCTGTTTTTGAACTACAATTCCCATCATCCCTGACCACTGACCCTGCTAGCTAGGGATGTGGTCCAGAAACAGCTGGAGACCCAAGTTTGGGAAATACTGGGTTGGACCCTGGCTCACAAAGTAGGAGGGAGATGAGTGGAGAACATGAGAATGAAACCACTACCAGCTAATTGGTCCTGAAATGTTTTTTAAAACAAGTGGAGGCCTTTGACATTATTTATATCAGGCACAGGCAAACTCGGCCCTCCACATGTTTTGGGACTACAACTCCCATCATCCCTAGCTAACAGGGCCAGTGGTCAGGGATGATGGGAATTGTGGTGCCAAAACATCTGGAGAGCCGAGTTTGCCTATGCCTGATTTATATTCTGTGGGATATGTATTCCACATGTGACAGAAGTAGGAGAAGTAGGAACATAGGAATCTGCCTTAGACCAAGTCATGTGGTTGGTTATGCTAGCTCAGCATATCTACAATGATTGGCCATTGCTCTCCAGGGTTTCAGACAGAAGTCTTTCCTAAGTATACCTGGAGCTGCCAAGGACTGAAGCTTAGACCTTTTGCATGAAAATTGTGATCCCTACCACTGTGCAAGAAGTTCCAAAAAATTAAAAGCGAAAGCAGGACATTTAGGACACCAAATCATATTTTCAGAAAGACGAGTGAGAAAGAGATTTCATTTGTTCATTTGATTTTCAAATTATGCTGGGAATTCTTTTCTGTGTTTCATTTTCAGCTGAAATGCACAGCGAAAGCATAATATTACGAGATGACTTTGATTCTTATCAGCTACAAGGACTGAATCCTGCTATGTGGTAAGTTTTGCTTCATTTTCACATTTTTACACATATAGTATCATCTTTCCCCCACCCTATTTTTATTGCGACAACAGCAAACCCCCTTCCCCCAACCCTCAAGTAAAGAAGCAGCACACTCAGGCCATGGATTTGATTAATTGAATTTCTGAGCTGCTTTCCATTCAGGTGAATCTCAAAAAGGCTTAAAAGAATAAGAATCAATAGCAGTAAACATAACAGAACATCATAGCTATGACACAAAACACCACAGTTACAATGCCTGGGCCAATAAAACTAATACATTATCATTAATAAATCAACAATAAAACAATTATAGGCAATTATATTCCATAAAACTACACTAACAAAACAGCAGCTAAAAACTAGTCTAAACGTCATTATGTTCACCCGCACCTCATCCCATATACTACCTCAATAATTCACTCTGCTTCGTCTATTAAAAGAAGCACCCAGCATGCAAGTGAATTCTGACCCAATAAAAAGCCAAACATTAGGAAGAACTTCCTGACAGTAAGAGCTGTTCAACAGTGGAATTTGCTGCCAAGGAGTGTGGTGGAGTCTCCTTCTTTGGAGGTCTTTAAGCAGAGGCTTGACAACCATATGTCAGGAGTGCTCTGATGGTGTTTCCTGCTTGGCAGGGGGTTGGACTCGATGGCCCTTGTGGTCTCTTCCAACTCTATGATTCTATGATTCTATGAAAGAACTGTTGGTTCCCCTCTGTCTCAAAAGACTGTTGGGCCCCCTGTTAGTCTCACCTGCTCAATCTGCTGGAGCATGTCTCATCTAGGGTTTGAGATTCAATGGCTGCCCTCACCTGGTTTAGCCAGCCATGAAGGACAACAATATGCTGACAACTGGTAGGAGCCACAGGTGAGTGCTGAGTGCAGGCTGTAAGACGAAATGTGGATGAACTACTGCAGAAGAAGCATGACACCAGGCACGCCATACACCCCATAAACAGAACGATACTATAGCAAACTCATAGATGTTTCATAGATGTGTGTTTGTGGAAAGCAGTCCAACTTCCACCCAGGCTGTCATCCTCCAAACTCAAGCTTTCACCAAGAGATTTGAATAAACTCCGCACACCTTTCCCCAGGAATCCTCACTCTCACTGGAGAGCACCACTTTTCAGCTCCCATAAAAGGTAGCAATACAGACAGACAGATGTATGAGATGTTCAGCAGTTGGCAGCAGATACACCCTAACACTCTTCCCAGTGCTTCTGCTCTAGAAGAACTGCAAGAGAATCGGGTGAGCAGATGGTCTCAGTTACCTCTCCCCCATCCCCATGCTCATACTGCTTGGTTAGACAGTCAATGTCTTATCCTTCTCATGCTCCATTAGCATCTTCTCTGCCATTGTCTCCTTTCTTCAGCTGCTCACACTTGGATGAGAGCCTTTGTGCTATCAACATTTGTGGATTATAATGCAAGGCTGCAATCCTGCACAGTTCTTGGAAGACAATTACCATCGATTTAACTGGAACGCATGCACCTGTAATTTCACAAACTAACATCCTCACACCTTAGCACAAATTCTACATAATACCCCTTTAGAGTTGTCACAAGTACACACTGTGAGTTGCACAGGTCATACGTTGGTGTTCAACCTGAAATTCAGGCAGTTGTGTCATTTATACCACCAGATTTGTTATTTCTACCCAAGGTATACACATACAGTGGTTTATTGGCATCTTACAGGCCTGTAAATACCTTCAGGGACTCCTTTTATCTTGATGGTTTTTCTATCACGCAAGGAGTAGCATACTCTCTCTGAAAGTAATAAATGCAGTGAAACAGTTGTTGCGAAACTAGCCTCTGGGTCTCTTTAGGTGACTCACACCGAGAAAATTTGAAGTGTCTCTTGCAGGGAGTCTTCTGTCTTTATCAGTGGGGAAAGAGGCATTCTAAGACAGCATTTATATATAACTTGACTGGTGAGGTTCAGATTGCGGCCAACTCTGTGTTTGCTGCTACACTCAGTTTGCTCTCAAGGGGCTTGGTGTTGTTTGCAAGATGTAGTATACAACCAACAGAGGAACTGTGTAAGGAGGACCCTTGAAACCACCCCATACTTTCTTGGTGACTTCCCCAGACTTTGGAACTCCCTTTCTAGAGAAGTTAGACTTACTCACTCCTTGTTGTCCTTCCTCTGGCAAGTGTTCCAACAGGCTTTTGGGAGCTGACAGCTTTTATTGAAATGGCTGGTGCCGTGCTGTTTTTATTGTAATTATTTGTATAGTTTTAAAAGATTTTTTAAGGTGTGTGTAGATATATATATCCCAGCCCAGGACTTAAGTCACCCAAAGCCTCCTCAGATGGAAAACTCTAAGCTAGAGTCTTTTGGGGGCTGCACCCCTCAACCAGAGCCACTACCCTCACACTCACAGACCCTCCATCTGGCAAAGGCAACCACATACCTGGATGTACTTAAGCGATGCAAGGCTTTTTATTACCCTTGTTCATTCCACAGTGGGCCAGGGAGGACTCAGCTGGGCTGCAGACCTTGTGGGATCAAGTTGTCACTTTGGAGCTGTCCAATGTCCTGCTGCTGATCTTATCTACTAATTAATGGCACCCAACCCCACCCTCCTTTCTGCACTCCTCTGCCCAATCAGTTTCTTACCAGGCAGGTGGGTTGCCCCAAGTCCTGTGCATAATATTTTTGAGCTCCAATGGGCTTTTCCAATCCTTTCTTCTCGAAATTTTGTATGACATGATTTGTTCATATCCTCAAAGCTTGGGGATTTATATTTCAAATTTAGATGGGCTTAGCTTTGTCTTTTGGAAAGTGGGTTCTTCCTGTTGCTGTGTATTTGTTCAGAATATTATGTTCTTGGACCTCAAAGAAAATGCTTGCCTTCAAGGCCTCAGAGAACTCGGTTTTGGAAATGGACTGTTGTGCTTAGAATCTTATCATATATCGGGTCAAGAACATTTTAGCAATCTCTCGTTTTCTTTTCTGTTTTGAAGTGATCCAACTTCCTAAGTTTCAACTTTTGGTTTAACGTGCCTATGAATTTGCACATTTACATCTGCTTAGTCACTTAAGGGCTTGTATCCAAGTCATAAGGGTTGTATCCGATGATAGTCTCACCTAGAGCAGATTCATTAAAATTAATAGCCATGGCTAACTTTAGTCCATTAATTTCTGTGTGTATACTCTGAGTATAACTTAGATACAAGCTTTAAAGTCCACCCCTCCCCCTGCAAAATATGTCATGCTACTGGTAACTGAATATTTTTGTTTTATGCAAGGAAATTAGGCACTTTCAAAAGGAAAGCCTAATTGGGGTGGCAGTATGCTATTTGATTCCTAGGAGTAAGCTCCATTGAGTTCAAAGGTCTTACTTCTGAGATGCATAGAATTGGGCTGCAAATAACTCTTTAGTAACATCAGGCATGCACACAAAAATAATTGAAGCTATTTCTGTATTTGAGATGAAGAATATCTGAGGTGAGCAGTAAAGGAAATTAAGAGAATTGCTTACAAACACATTTTCTGTATAATGACACTACAGATAGTGTCAAGAGGATATGAACCTGGTTGCTGGAAGTTCTCTTTCTTTTCATTTGATGCCCTAATGATGCTACTAATATTTTACTGGCATGACTTCTTCAACTTTTTATTTTTTAAATTTGTGTGTGTGTGTGTGCGTGTGTGACCAGCTCTAAGCCATTTAATTTTCGAAGCAATACATTTCAAAGTCGACATGAAGGCTTGGAATCAGGATTTGCTCAAAGCTGTTCATGATTTTATAAAGAAAATAATCCTAAAGGAGATGAAAGATGATAAAAAGAGATGTTCCAGCTAGCCAGAGCTCTTCACAGTATTTCCTAAACCAGATTATAGAGAAGTAGTAGCTGAGCAGCAAAGCCACTTGATATGCATAGAGTTTGAGAAATTAAAAAGAGGGAAAAGGCCTAATAAGGTCATCCAGATTAACCTGTAGCCAGTGATGTAGTTCTGTATTTACAGAGAATGCAGCCTAAGCACACATTTGTATACTAGCTTGCATTTTAAGCTCAGTTTTGGGGAAAGGAAGAGTTAAGATTGAGAGAATTAAATTGATGGTGGCAGTCAAGCTTAAAAGGGATATTGAGCAAGTATCAGAAAAAATAGCTACTTGTATGAGATTAGCAAGAATCAGTATTAAATCTTTTAAGTTTCCCCCCAGTGCAAACTTGATGATAGGGGTTGTCAAGTGTAGGTTGTCAGCCAGGTTGAATGTGGCACCCATAGTTGTCCATAACTTCCCTCTTGTCCTTTTCTTCCTTTGTGGAGTTGACAATTGGGAAGACAAGACAGATGTAGAGCAGAGAAGGCATGATCTGAGGGGACATGATGAAGCAACCTTGCTAAAGCTAAGCATGACTGGGTCTGGTTAGTGTCTGGTTGGGGGGCTCCCTGAGAACCCCATGCATATCAGTTTGAATTACATGATTGAAGGAAGGTGAGATATCAATGTAAGAGTGAGGCTCCGGTTTCACCTTGCCTGATTAATCTCATCATCCTGGTTCAGATATCACAAAGAAGAAGGGGAAGAAAAGAGGCCAACTCACTTAGGCCACTTGTATTCCACGACAGAAGAAAGGTGGGATATAAAAGTAAGAAAAATAAAGAAATAACTCCCCCAATTCTTTTTTTTTTTAAATGCAACACATTCTCCCAAGCTGCTTTCACAGAGCATCTATTTAAAAGCTGACATTTAGGAGACCCAAGACACAAAGTTTGCAGCATTCTAGGTGAACCTTAGTATATGGCTAGCAGGGCATGTTCAGTGGGCAGGCCCATTCCAATTGTTAATTCCTCACAATAACACAGTACTGAGATTGTGTTATAAATTACTCTGGGCACACTCCTGAAGTCCTACCCATTTTCCTGTTCTGTTCTTTGAAGGGGATTGCAAACACAGTGATTTCCCTTAGGGTTTGAAATTAGCAGGGCACCAGGCGCATTTTGTGCCTAAAGATTCATCATTTGTGAGTGCTTCGAAAAGCCTGGGTGCCATTTTTTGCACCTGGCTGACACTCAAGGATTACTCAAATGTATGTGCTTTGAAGTCTGTGTTAAGGATAGACAATATGTGAAGGAGTTTAACAATAAAGAGAAGAGTGTTTTGAAAACTGAAGTATGGTACCAATATTTTTATTGTAAACACCAAATTAAACATGTATTAACAATTTCTGATAAATATGTTATATTAACAGTGTGTCACTTATGTGAATGGCGTATTAGTTCATGCTTATCAAAATAATAAATAAAAGGTTTTGTTAACCCTGCCCCCAAATGGTGACTAGACATTCTGTTTAGGTGCCCACAACCCAGGTCCCAGTAGCCATTTGGCTCCTAGCTTTTCTATCCCAATTTCTAACACTGATTTCCCTATTGCCTGCATGAAGAGTTCCCTTTTCCCCCACAGGAGTCATTATACTTAAAGGGACCCAAAACAATATGCTACATTAATAGTTTACCATTTTCAAGGAAAAACACCTGAAAAAACACAACCCAGTCATCAAATATTCTGCCCATTAGGATTCCTCGTGCTATAGGGATTGGGAAATAGATAGCCCTAACCATTCTGCTGACCTAACAACCAGCAATTATTGTCAAAAAGTTATCTTGGAGGATAAGGACCCCTAGCAACTAATTCATAGAATACGGAGCTAACTTCTTGTGATTTAACAAGCTTTTAAATCCCCCCACCCTGCCCTACATGGGGCATTTTTAAAATAACATTTGGGTTAAGGAAAGCACATTTCCTTAACGGGCAGTCATTTTAATAACAGCACATCTACAATCTCATGTTCATGGGCAGCCTTTTGGCAGCCTAGCCTTCTATTTATTCCATCTGTTGCAATGGCATCGTGCCTGTTTATGAATTGAGTAAGTCTTTTGTAGCACTCCAGGTGCCTAGCAACTGTTGTACAAATACTTCAGCATGGGATTGTTGCATTTCTTTAAAAAAAATGTCTAGCATTAGATGTTCTTGCTAGGTACTTTTTAGGAAGTCTAGAATGTCCTCCAATTTGAATTCTCAGTTCAGTAGAAATATATATATAACAAAACGTTGGCAGGACGTTCTTGTAAATAAGAAAGAAAACAAAAGCCAGTCAGTTAGCTACACCCTCAATTGCCACTGTTTTGGATTATTGTCATCAAGTTAATCCTTTCATTGCACCCACTCCCCTGGTGGATCCGCCGGCTAAAAAGCGAACAATTATGTCGTAGAGAAGAGTAGTTCTATCATACAGGTTTTTGTGAAACGATCTGCAATAAACAAAAATATTTCTAAAAACTCTCAAATGAATCTATGTGACAACAACCTTATAACAGCGGTCTGTGCAGAAACCTAAGCACATTGTTGCATGTATTACCGTTGAGCCAAAGGTGTGTTTTCTGTTTATCCTTGGGCAAGATTCATTAGCCAAAAGGAAAGGCTGCCAAGTACCCAACAAGATTTGTAATGCTTTGTTGCTTTGGTACAGATGGAAAAGGCTTGCATGCCCATTACTTATGTAAACAAGAAGTACACATAACTGGGTATATTTGTGCTGGGATCACACTGATCAATTCAAGACTTGACTTTAATTACCAAAACACAAATCAGAATCTACGGAATACAAACATGAGGGGAAAAGCTGGAAGGGAAGACTGAAAGAGAAACTGGGGGATGAGGGCACATAGCCTGCCTTAGGACATCACATGTGTCTAAGGGATGTCCCATAATAAGGCAGATGTTATACATTTAGTTTGTGATGGGCATGTAACAGGTTGTGGGACTCAAGCACAGCTCCGCACAATGTGTACGTGTACACACAGAGATGCTGTACAAGGGGAACTGATTGTTGATATTCCTTTTGGAGTGGGGGGTCAGTCTGTGTCCCTGTCCAGAAACCACAATCCTGTATCTATGCAAGTAGAATGTAGAAGGGAAAAGCAGCCCAAACCAGTTCCTTTGTCAAGATAATGGCTTTGGATGGCTAGTTAAGTGCCACAATTTAGCTTAAGTTGCTCTGTGCCATAGAACATATGGATGGGCCTTTTCCCCAACCCTCCCTTAGCTGCTATATAGGAGAACAGTATGTAGAGCTAGATATGTGAGAGTTGGAAGCTGAAAGGTGGAGGCTGGAGGCTAGAGTACATTTCCGAGCACAATTCAAAGTGTTGGTGCTGACCTTGAAAGCCCTAAACGGCCTCGGTCCAGTATATCTGAAGGAGCGTCTCCTCCCCCATCGTTCTGCCCGGACACTGAGGTCCAGCTCCGAGGGCCTTCTGGCGGTTCCCTCACTGCGAGAGGCCAAGTTACAGGGAACCAGGCAGAGGGCCTTCTCGGTAGTGGCGCCCGCCCTGTGGAACACCCTCCCAGCAGATGTCAAAGCGAGAAACAACTACCTGACATTCAGAAGACATCTGAAGGCAGCCCTGTTCAGGGAAGTTTTTAATATGTGACATTTCAGTGTACTTTTCATCTTTGTTGGAAGCCGCCCAGAGTGGCTGGGGAAACCCAGCCAGATGGGCGGGGTACAAATAATAAATTATTATTATTATTATTATTATTATTATTATTATTATTATTATTATTAGAGGCTGAAGACGCAGGGACAGGTCTTACTTGTGCTTGGCTTTGGGACTCTGAAATAAAATCTGTTTCAAAGTTATCCTTACTGTAATGCCTGGGAATCTAAAGGGGAAGCAGGGGAGTGTTAATGCTGTGTTAGCCTCCTTCTTATGTTCAGGCTGTGTATAAGTGTGTGTGTGTGTGTGTGTGTGTGTGTGTGCGCGCGCGTGCATATAAATCCTAAAGCCATCACAATCTCTGCTTACCATCACTCCAAGGCAGGGGTCTGCAACCTTTAAGACAAAAAGAGCCACTTGGACCCGTTTCCGAAGAAAAAAAAAACTGGGAGCCGCAAAACTCGTCATTATAAAAATAACTTTTTTGTCACTTTTTATTATTTCTTTGTTTGAACCCCTCAGAATTACTCCTCCTCATAGAAATAAACGTTAAATTAACAAGTTACCTTTTTGTGTGTGTGTGTTCTTCACTCCCCTTCAAAACAGTGACCAGCGCACATGCCCCCTTTCAATGCAGTGATCAGTGTACATGCCCCTTACAATGTAGCAGGCGGGCGGGCGGGAAGGTGATGTCGGGACGGTGCGTGACTAACGCACGCACCACCCCCATGCGACGTCACAGCCAGTACAGCGCCCGCCACAGTGGGGAGTGTCGGGGCGCACAATGCGCCTCCTCCCCTCGCTAGTATCCGCCCCGGAGCCACGGCAAAGGTGTAAAAGAGCCACATGTGGCTACGGAGCCACGGGTTGCAGACCCCTGCTGCAAGGAAAGGGAGCCCTTGGTAAAACCGGAACCCCAGGAGTCTCTCACAACTCAGAGATTGGGGTGGTAACAATATGTCTACCTCCCTTCTGCATTGCAGGGAATGCTGCAAATGCATACTGTGTCATTGCTAATCTGCAAGTGCAAAGCAGCTCTTACTGCGTAGGGGTTTCTAAACAGGTCCAT
This sequence comes from Podarcis erhardii, assembly GCF_964252035.2. Classification (NCBI taxonomy): domain Eukaryota; kingdom Metazoa; phylum Chordata; class Lepidosauria; order Squamata; family Lacertidae; genus Podarcis; species Podarcis erhardii. The sequence goes on from NC_138500.1 coordinate 70,530,023, forward strand.
GCTATGCAGGTGTTCAACACTGCCCATCACACCTTGGGTGCAAAATAAGTAGCAGAATTAGTCGTTTTGTTTGAATAAAAAATACTATTAGAATCATTTAAATAGTCGAAAGAATAGACTGTTATTGGACTAAAGAAGTGGTGCTGGGTTAATAATGGGACGCTTTAGTCCTCTTGCCATCAGCCCATGGTGATGCCAAGACTCAATTAGCTGTTTTCCTCCTACTTACATATACTGTGCTTAGAAATAAAATCTGTTTCAAAGTTATCCTTACTGTAATGCCACGCAGTAGCACTTGCAATATTATATTTGTTATATTTGAAAACTAAAACATGACTGTAGTTGAGGGGAAAACCCCACTCACTTGTTTTAAATATTTTGAATTAACATGAGGATGTTTTGTTGGTGGGGAAAGTGGTGCAAGATTAAATGGAGCGTCTTATAGGCAAGCCAAATAACAATTCTGCTTTGGATGGTAATTTGTTCATTAACTTGAGCTTGGGGACTCCTAAACAGACCTTTCCTTCCCAAAGTCAGAATTTTCAAGCCTCTAATTTGCTTTTCAGCATTTTCAACTCGACTGTGTTCTGTTTTCCTGCAGGTTTGAATGTAGTAATTGTGAGGTTGGAGACCAATGTGGTGTAATTATGCATGGCAATGCTGTCACTTTCTGTGAGCCATATGGGCCAAGAGAATTGGTAAGTGGCTGTTTGCGAAATTGACTGATTTGTGGAATTTCAAGTTTTCAGTTCAGAAACTGTCAGTTTTCTTTACATGTCAGTGTCAACGTTACAGTTGGGGGAGGGGCGTTCTGGCTCTTTTCCTTAGCCCCCATTGCGTACTTGTGCTTCTCCCCAATGGAATGTACATTGCATTCCAATATACCCTTTCAGATTTATACCTTTATATATTATTGCCTTACATCACAATCCTAACCATTTCCACTCAGAAGTAAGTCTTGTTGAATTCAATAAGTCTTATTCCCAGAAATGCAACCTTAAGATTTCAGTCTTAAGCAGCACTGCTGTATTCGTTGCTTTGTTTCAGCATTCAAGCCAAGACAGACTTGCAAAGTGGAATTAATCATCTAAGGTGCTGGCTGCTGGCATCACAGGATGGCATCACAGGATGAGCCATCTAATGGCAGTATATAATGCTCTAAAGAGGAAGGATATATTAGAGGATAAACGAGCACCAGCATGGCTGCTGCTTTCATCGTGTGGGCATTCAAAAATGGAGATACGAACTGTGAAACTTTCTCATTTGAAGTTGCTAACTCCATTAACTATGCAGAATTTAAAATATTATATATATATTTAAAAGCCTGGATAAAACCCCCAGCCAGTTTATTCTTTCTGGCACAATTGCACGTGACTCTTGATAAATAATGCATGTTCCATGTTAATAGGTGTAATGGATAACTTGAGACCATGAGTCCTGTTAAAAATAACTTTAAAAAATTAATAATAATAAAGGTTGCACATCATTATTTGGATTGCCTAAAATAAAACACTGCTTTAAACTATATTCATGCTCAAAAATAACCACTCACAAAAACAATAATCTGTTATTTGTTTACTATTTAGAATGCTTAATTTGTAGATAAGATGATAAGGGTGCAAAATCAATTTAAAAATCACATGTTCATTTCATAATTACGACAAAAGCAAAGAATTTATAACTTGCATGTGGTAAGATAGCAATAGTTGGAAAAGCAGAAAATAAAATATCCTTCATTTCTGAGCTTGCCGCTGTTGAAAGTAACTGGAACAGAGTCCAAGGCATTAAACTTACAGGGTTCAAAGATTCTCATTTGTATTTCCAAGAAAACTACAATAAACTAATTAGTTTGCTGATTCAATGCAACATTTCTTCTTTCCCCTTCTCCATAGACTACTAATGGCCTTAATACAACCACAGCTTCTGTACTCCAGTTTTCTATTGGTAAGTTGATATATAGCGTCTTCAGTTTAAAAAATATACATTTTAGAAATGAAAAATACATCTCAAGTTTTTAGACTTTTTTTAAAAAAAAAAAAGTATATCATGAAAAATAATCAGTAAATTTCCATGTAGTAATTAGTTCAGTGTGTGCTGGAAAAGGAGATATGTCTGAAACTTTGAGAGCGTGAATATCTGCATGGGAGTTGTAGGCCAGAAACATCTGGGGGCCCAAGGTTGAGAACCAAACAGTCACCGTTTTAAACATACCTTTTATTTTAGCTCATTATTTTGTATTTATCCAGAGGTGTTTAATGAATGCAGAATTACATCATTCATATATATTTAGCCAATACACATTTTAATCCTATCATGTCGCAATACAGCTATGGTCAGACTGAAGTCCTCCTATCATCAAAACTGTGTGGGCAACTAGTTAAACCCTGCTGAGAATTATTGAACATTTGTATGATGTGTTAAACCCTGCTGAGAATTACTGCACATTTGTATGATGTATTAAGCAAAGAAGGCAAGTGGTGACTTGTGGTTTTTGACAGGCATAGAAAAGTATTAATTTTTTGAAGACATGATTCAATTAAATGTGTGCTGGAGGAAAATGTTTTAGTGTATAGATAACTCAATAAGACCAAAGAAGCAATGTTGACTGTTTCCTCTGTGGAATTCTAGAAATGTATTTCTAAATTAAATTATCATTTTAACAAGTAATTCTTCTAGCAGGGTATACCTCAGTAGAGTTGTGATTAAACTGTGGAGATACTTGCTGGAAATGAAAACTATCAATTAGATTGACACTGGGGTGCTTCTCCTCTACTTTGAATTAAATCTAGATGCCAGAAGGTTCCAAAAATGTGTAATACGTTTACATTGACTTATTTATCAGACATTTAAATATTACTTTAATATCACTTGGAATACCACTTGTAATTAGTAAGGCAGCTGTGATAAGGTCAGTTGTGATATTGGCATCTCTCAGTCACAATACGTTGCTTTCTGCTCAACACTGATCTTGTTCATTGTGATACTCATGTGCCTGAGAAAAGAAAGGAAAGTCTGCTTTCCATCTGTCCAGTGTGCACCAGCCATAGAGTGCAAAATATAATAGAAAGTGGGCTTTTATATGAGCTAAGTAATAATGTGAGAAATGCATTCCACCAAAGCATTCAGCACTGGAATCAGTTGTGCCTAATTAAAAAAGTCATAATGGTGATTGCTCCAAGCACATTAAAACTTAGTTAGATTTAGGTCTGCCCTCATCCACCTTTAAACAAATGTTGCCCATGAAAATACTTAGGCTAGAATAAATCACAGACACTCAACAATGCAAACAAATGAATATTTTACTCACAAGAGTTTCAAAAGCAAGTTTCCATCCATTGGCAGTAAAAAGAGAAAAGAAAAATAATGTTCCAAATGACTTAAAAAGAAAGAACTTGGTTTCCTTATAAAAAAGATCATGTAATCTTTGGTTAGCAAAAATGCAGGCTGTAAAACATGTGTGCCAATAACTGCATATTACAACAAGACAGAGAGATTGACTCAAAGTCACCCATTGAGCTCATGGCTAAGTAGGGATTTGTTAGTCCTAGTCAAAAACTAAACACCAACACCAACATTGCAATATATTATTGCAGGTAGGAATGGATGGAAGTACTGTATCAATTTTCTTTCTTTTACTTATTCGGGTTTCCAATAAGTTCAGTTTTTGGGTTTTTTTAAATCTTCATGAAAATTGATCAGCATTTTAGTGCATATTTCTTCTGATACACACATTGGCCTAAAAGAAGGCAATTTGTATGTTCCTTTCATTCTTATGCACACTTCCCCCTAATATGCCAATTTTTTTTTGGTTGAAGAATTGCATCACAACATTCAGAGAAATATGAATTTTGAAGGATAGTTACATTTAAGTTTGTGTTGTTGTTTCGGAAAATAAACGTTAGGTAGGTTCGTGTTAAAATGTGAAGCAAACAGAATTTCTCCCCCACCCATACAAGTACCAGACTCTCATATGCAGGGTAGCTGAGGGTAAAGAAAATAAATACTCACTTTGCCCAGGGTGGGAGTGAGAAATGATCACTGTAATATCAGGGAGGATCAAAGAAAGGGACACGGTTCAAAGAGATGAAGATGTGAAAAGAGGGGAAGGAAGTTAGAAGCTTTTAATATGTTCAAGGTGTGTGGTTTTTTAAAAAAAATATGTGTGGGAGCATTAAAATAGTCAAACTGCCAGGAGCAGTGTAAAGTCATATAGTCCAGTAACAGGTACTTCAAGCGACTGCTGGTTGTGCAGTTGAGCTCTAACACTTTCTATCTGCTTGTTGCAAAGCTGTAATATATCTTACATTGTGCCAGCAACAGACTGCACATTGAACACCCTATGCAACAACTTAATACACATCTTTCATCCAGATCCTTTCCATTGCCAAAACACCAGGCATGAATCAAGTAATTTGAGTTAGAGGAAAGGATAATGACTAAGGATTTAAGCAAAAATGGCCCAGATTTCATGCTAAATCCCAAAGCTCCTTAGATCATGCATATGAAAGGATAATTTCCCTGAGAAAATTTCATTAAATGCATTTTCAAGTAGTACCACATGTTCAATAGATCCTGGGCTCTGCTAAATACAAGCATCCAAAATATTGAGCTGCTAATAGTTTGTTGCTATTTTATTTAGCTGGTGAACAATTATTCCTGTCAGTTGAGTTTAGGGTGAACTTACTGATGCAAGAAACTATTATTATCCCTAAAGAGTACAGCAGATAACATCTACAACATATAACAGCCTTTGCAGATTCACACTAAGATGCTGGATGTGCATGTTTCATCTGAATTAGTGCTGGTTTTTCTTAACTCAGAACTGAAATGGTTCTTTCTTGCTGACTGCCCTAGTGCCAAATCATTTCTAGCCATTTCACATTTCCCTCCTCATATGCTGCTACATTTCAGCAAGACTAAATGCTCTGAGTTACTATAATGTGCAATGGGAGTACTCCTAATTAAGATATTTAAAGGCAGTACCTTAGGGATCTTTTCAGCAAAAAAATTTAATTGCACAGTTTAGGGCTGAGTAGGAACACACGAGAGTTTTAAAGCTCAGCTGCCATGAAATATTAGCATGGTTCATTAGCCAAAATAGTCTCTGCATCTCACTCACAAAGCCAATGTTCCCCCCATAGCTATGTCCCTGAACTTCCCCCAAATATGATCATTCATAGCCCATCTGTAGAAGGTGACTCACAATAATAATGGATTTAATCACTGAAGTGAGTATATATGTAGATAGTAGGTAAGAGGGAAATCTTCTAGGGGAAGAACTACTTACATGTAGAACTATTTTAATTTTGGAGTGTTAGCAAGGTGTGCAGAGTGTGTTTTCTGTATAAGCGGTGTTTTGTAGGGCTGTACATGAGCTTGGGAACCAAAAAGTGTTTCATTTTGTATGATGAGTCAAAGAATTGGAATGTTCAGCTGCAGAATTGCAATCCTACAATCTTTTCCTATTGCCTTCAGAATTTGTACATCCTTACAGATATTGTAGCACTCACATCCATAGAAACATAGAATTGTAGAGTTGAAAGGTGTCCCCGAGAGTCATCTTCTCCAACCTCTTCTTCCAGACCTCCAATTAAGCAGAGCCCACCAGCTGCCAAGGGAGTCCATTCCACTGTCTAATAGCTCTTACTGTCAGAAAGTTTTTTCTGATGTTTAGTTGGAATCTCCTTTCTTGTATAGTGAATCCATTGGTTCAGGCCCTAACTTCCAGAGCAGGAGAAAAGAAGCTTGCTCCATCTTCCAGGTGATAGCCCTTTGAAAAGGGCTGTCGTATGTCCTCTCAGTCTCCTCTTTTCCGCAGCTCCCTCAACCATTCCTCATAAGGCTTGGTTTCCACACCCCTGGTCATCTAGGGAGCCCTTCTGTGTACATGTTCCAACTTGTCCATGCCATTTTTAAACTGTGACACCCAGACTCCAGGTGTGGTCTGACCAAGGCAGAATAGCGTGGTACTATTACTTCCCTTTATCAGGACAATAGACCTCTGTTGACACGGCCTAAAATAGCATTAGCTTTTTTTGCTGCAGCATCATACAATTGACTCGTGTTAAGCTTGGGATCTACTAAGACCCCTAGATCTTTTTTACATGTAATCCAGGTGTCCCTTGTCTTAATTTGGTACAGCTGGTTCTTCCTACCCAAATGTAGAACCTTACATTTGTCTGTATTGAAATTCATTCTGTTAGCTTGGGCCCAGTTCTCCAATCAGTTAAGATCACACTGAATCCCGATTCTGTCTTCTGTAGCATTAGCTACCACTCCCAGTTTGGTGTCACCTGCAAATTTGATGAGCATCTCCTCAATTTCTTCAACCAAGTCATTTATAAATGAGTTCAATGGTGCTCAATTCCAAGGGCGTATGATTGCAGCCTTGGACAGTAAATTGAAAGACACATAAAACATATTTTCTAAGCATGTTTGATATATGAATGCTAAATCAGAAATGGCTTATATCTTACTGACTCATATGGCCATATCCAAAGCAGAACAGATGCTAGGGTCCTGAGAATCGCTGGTGGGACTCCACAAAGGCGGTCTACAGAAGCTTGATAAAAGCTTCAGACAACCCCACCACATGCTCCAGTGCTGGGGTTCTTAACCTGCATTCCATGAACTTTTATGGGGTCTATGATTAGCTTCAAGGGGTCCATGAACTGGATGCAAACAAAAAACAAAAAAAGATTTACCCAATACAATAACATAAATTCTTTTGCAAAATTTTGTGTTTATGTGCATTTTTGTGGGTTCATGGCTTTTAGGGATGCAGGTGGAGCTGTGGGTTAAACCACAGAGCCTAGGACTTGCTGATCAGAAGGTCAGCAGTTCGAATCCCCACAACAGGGTGAGCTCCTGTTGCTCGGTCCCTGCTCCTGCCAACCTAGCAGCTCGAAAGCACATCAAAGTGCAAGTAGATAAATAGGTACCGCTCCGGCGGGAAGGTAAACAGCGTTTCCATGTGCTGCTCTGGTTCGCCAGAAGCAGCTTAGTCATGCTGGCCACATGACCCGGAAGCTGTACGCCGGCTCCCTCGGCCAATAAAGTGAGATGAGCGCCACAACCCCAGAGTCGGCCACGACTGGACCTAATGGTCAGGGGTCCCTTTACCTTTACCTAGTCTACTTATCAGAGTTGCTGTGAAGATAAAAATGGGTAGGAGAACCATGTATGCCATGCCATGTAACAAATTACATACACACACATACCCCACAACAACAATTAAGATCATGAATCACCAGCTAACTATTACAGAAAATATTTTTTGTAGCTTTAACTAGAGTATCTGTCAATTTTACACTCCTCTGTGCATTTCTATTCTCTTTATCTTATTAAAAAGTAAGCAGGACTCATTAATTTGTGAATCTGCCCATAATGTGTCAGGGTGTAATGGCTCTAAAGATCCCACACTTGTGGTTAATTCCTTTAATGCTAAACTATGGCTTAGCATTACATCCAAACCAGAACAATGAAAACATTAGCAAAAAGCTTATTCAACTAAATGTAACTACATTTCTCTATCTGTCGATATGAGTTATTTGATCTTGGATCTCATTTTCAATGGAAAGTATAAGTTTTGTTATGAGGTCTGTTGGCTGGTTCAATACATTGATTGGTTTGAACAAGAACAATGAATAATTGGTTTAACTGAGTCTTCTACTCTTTGTAAGCCATTGAGGCTGATGGGAAGGTGGCTGTCGTCATTGTAGAGGCTGCAGGTTCTCAACAGGCTTAATGCATTTACTGAAATAAAACGTAGAGGGGGATTATGGAACCTCTTCAAGGGAACCTCTTCAAGGGCTGTACACCTCTATAGATTTGCATTGTTTCAGCTTAATTATAGCAATTGTTTATACCAGGTATGAAACTTCTAGAATTTTATTTTAAAGCAGCTAAGCACTTGTTCTTTTAATTATTTTCTCACCAGACTAAATTCAGCCACTTCATTCCCTCATGATATAAAGCCCAGGGTACGGCCTGCGGGTGAATGTTGATATTCATTTTAGAGTTGGCTCATCTCGTAATCTTCTTAAATGAGGGCTCGAAAGGGAGATGTGTTTCCTTCCTGAACAAATATTTCTTCCCTATGACTAAGCTTTTTCCACAGACTCCCACACAAAGACATTCATTCATGCCAAATTCCATAACAGAAAATGGTCCTCCAAGTGCTGTGGCTAATCTACAGCTACTTGTGTGGTAGAGCAACAACGTGGGGTACAGAATCAAGAATGAAAATCAGCCCAGCATCTGGAGACCAAGGGATAAATTTAGTCTTTTGTCAACATCACTTTGACATTTTGCCGAGCACTTGAACAGCTACAAGATTTGCCTGGCATGCCACTTACTGACAGTGGCTCATTGTCTAGGTCTCGGCAGAATGAGATTATGGTGGCATACCGACTGCTATGGAAGAAGAGGTAGACAGTTGATAAGGCTGTAAAGCATGCAAAAATCCTTGGGTCAAAGTCGCAGGTGAATAAAAGGATGAGGAGTGCAACAAGAAATGGAAGGTACAAGACAAAATGAGTAGGTATGTGAGCTGGTGTAGCCCAGTGACCTCCCACAATGGCAAATAACTCAGACTTGGGAACTGACGCATGCTTTGAGAATGAAAGGCATCAGAGGTCTCAAACCTGGACTTCTGGCAGCCAGGCTCCTAAGTAGGCCTGGCAGCACCACCGGGGGTGAGCTCCCTTTGCTCTGTCCCAGCTCTTGCCAACCTAGCAGTTCGAAAGCATGCCAGTGCAAGCAGAAGCGGTTTAGTCATGCTGGCCACATGACCACAAGCTGTCTGGACAAACGCTGGCTCCCTCAATCTGAAAGTGAGATGAGCACTGCAACCCCATAGTCACCTTTTACTGGACTTAACCGTCCAGCGGCCCTTTACCTCCCACCCCCCTTGCTAACTGGCTTAAAGGAGCTGTAGTTCCTTCATCTGACTAGCTCTCCCGGTGGCAACTAAGTAGTGAGCAGCAGGATATGTGTAGTTTGTTTGCTACTGCAAGATCATAGTGTATATGTATACTTTTGCTCTAGCGTGTCTATGCCACTTTGAACATTTAGGAAAAAAGAGTAAAGCAGTGAAGCCTTAAGAAATCTGCATTCCAGTTTAGGATACCAAGTTTCCTAAACTTGTTAGAAGCAGCTGCCATGATTGAATTAGTTGTTGTTGTTGTTGTTATAATAAATGCTGCATTATAAACAGATTTTAAAACTTGCCTTGCAATATCACATTGCAACAGCATTTCTTCTGTACTTAATTTTTCTTGTAGCTATTTGATCAGGTCCCCCAAGCTAGGACTAAGGACTTAAAAATTGGCTCCCCCAAATCCCCTTATGGGGATCTCCTCACAAGCTATGGATCTTTCCCAAGGCTCTACCCTACAAAAACGTTCTGACAATCCGGGACATAATTATCATGCGACACTCAAATCTTCACTATGGGAAAGGTGAAAACCTTACAGCTGTAGGCCAACTGAGTGAAGATTTCAGGCCAGGGAGCTCATACCGTCAGTTCTGGAAGATGACATGAAAATATTTGTGTAATATTGTGTAATATAATGATAGATAGATAGATAGATAGATAGATAGATAGATAGATAGATAGATGAGAGAGAGAGAGTATGAGAAAAAAAGCTCCTAGCTCCATTAATCAGTGAACAACCTCATTCCACAGCAAGTACAATTTTAACAGGGGGGAGGTCAGCAGTGCAATGTGGAAGACAATTTGGTCTGGGTCAGTTTAAATAGCCTGGACTCACACCACCCACTATGCCTGAGGCAGAAGATGGGGCCATGCCCTGAATGGTAGTGAGCTAGAATCTGTAGCAATTATAGGTCAGCCTACAGACTGTTTTCATTCTAAATAGTCACTCTTCTCGTGGAAAAGGCTCATCAAACATTTATAATTTGGTTCAGATTTTTCACATTGGTATTTAGCAGGAAGAGCCTGCTTTTTAATTTAACCATTTATCCATTTTACAAAACAGTTAACATTCAGCCCTTTGTGACATGGGAGGAGAAGGTGAAATCAAAGGCGTGACAGTTTTTGTTGTTGAAAACCTGACCTAGTATTTCTACAGATGGCATTAAAACTTGGGCATTTTGACTAATCTGATTTTTATTCCCTTTGTTGTTTTTTTACAAATGTATAAGATATGCAAAGTGCTTGGATGATAATAATTGTTTATCATTGAATTCATATACTGTCTCAGTTGAAAACAAAATCCCAAACACAACCCTAGAGTTTTGAGGATTGGTACCTATTTGGAAACAATACATGGAATTTATTGTTAATGTGCTAGGAGAGCATGAAACAAACATGCTTTAAGGTCTCTATAAAATGACTAAAATGCCCCATAAAGACTTAGTGCTGCAGCACATAATTTAATAGCATGATGTGACTTGTCCAAGGACTAAAAGTCCCATCAGTTTGAGCTATAGCGCTGAGATGGTTGCTTCAACCTAGCTAACAGCTGCTCTGCACATTTCCTGTTTCATTCCTTAAGTATCCAAGTAAATGAGAGTAAATAAGAATACGAAATTACAGCTTTAATTCCCTGAAAGCTCATTCATTCACACCAACTACCTGGCATTAGTAACAGAAGCCATTATCGTAATTAAAACTAGTTACTGAACTAACCAAATAAGCAGAAGCAGCCAACTAACATACATGCATTGATGACATTAGATAGAGTGGGGTTGTACCATATTCTATTTTCATCTCACTATTCAAACAATATGCAATAGAATGTCTGTAATTTTGCACAGGCATGCTCTTATTTGTCTGATTTCTGTCTGAAGACTTGTTTCTCTTGAAGAGAAGTACAAAGCCAGCTCTCTTCCTTGTTCAGACCATTGAATCACTTGCAGTGGTTCCTGGGTGATTCTCCAGAGGTTCAGACCACCACAGCCCATGGTAACAAACATAAAATTGCTCTTTTCACAGATGACATCCTGCTTAGCTGAGTAAAACACCATTTGATACTGTGAACTGCTGGTAGTATATCTGCCTTTCATAAACATGGCATTGTCAATGGCTAGTCCCTCAGGCACCTACCAATAGAGTCTAATTAAGTGCCTCTGCTTGTTGTCCCAAAGGCATTCAAACACCTGGAAGTATAAAACTCATGTAGTTCAGCTAAGAATCTACTACATATGCAGCCTCTTTCGAGGAGCTCCCTAAGTGGCCATCATTTAATTTTGTACTTGCCTGAATAATCAGTGTAATAGAAATTGATGTATTTCCTGGTTGTTAAGTGGTGTTATTTAACAGTGCATTTAAGTTGTGTTACTTGAACAGAGTAAGAAACAACTAGATTGGCTGAATGGCAATTTTTCATCAGTGAAGCAAAACCCAAGGCAAACTTAGTAAGTTTCCAGAATAGAATAGCTGTCACCATGAAACTTTAGGCACATCTCTGGGGCCTTTTGCTCTTGTCAGGCCAAGATCTGACCTGGATAGGGAGCAAAGATTCAGTTTATCAAATCAGAGGAATAAGTGAGTGTGACAGCACAGATCTTAGCCTGAACTGCGAGAGGGAGGGGAAGAAAGCAAACCAGCTCACCCACCTCTCCTTCTTTGGTTTCCACCATTGCCACCAAGTAGATATTTTTATTCACTGGTTGCCTCCACTAAACAGCCGTTTAACCTTTGGAATTTATATACTGAACCAGCCAACTCTCTGTAACAGTAGTGTGGTAAGACAATTAGGCATGGGGTGAATAACAAGGACTCCATGTTAAACCAAAACAAATTTTGCCTTAACTAAAAGTATTTGTATGGCAGCAGTTTAAACACATTCCCTATGATGGTTAACATTCACATGAAACCACTGAGTGGGGTCATCTGGAGTTTTGGAGTATGTTGTCAGCAGCACGCTGATGACTCTCAGCTCTATTTCTCCTTTACTTCTGCAGGTGAGGCAGTGGAAGTGCTAAACCATCGTCTTGCCTCAGTAATGAACTGGATAAGAGCCAACAAACTGAAGCTCAATCCAGATAAGACTGAGGGAACTGTTAGTGGGGGGCTCCCTAGACCAAATAGATGGAAAGTTGTCTGTTCTCCCTCTGAAGGAGCGGTTACATAGCTTGATAGTTGTCAGGGAACTGACATCAGAGCCAGAGGTGGAGGCAAGGCTCTCAAGCGATGCTGGAGAGGGGCCCAGCAGAGAGAGAGGGAGCTCATCGGCTGGGGAAGGAAATCAGCGTAACACCAGGGATATAGGAGGGCAGATTGGAGAATCGGCGAGGGGGCTCCAAGACTCTTCGCTGGAGACCAGCGGGGAGAGCACGGGTCCTCCGCTACCCACACCCACCCTGCGCAGAAGACTTCCGCGCAGGGAAAGTAGGTGTAGACTTGGCGTCAAAGAACTTCTTTGCTGGAAGAAGTTCAAGAAACGCCCACTGACGGATTCTGCTAGCAACTGAACAGCCACGAAGTGAAGGGCTGTCCAGCCAGAACAGGTTTAACCAGGCTACCTAGCCAGGAGTGGAGGTAACTTATGCACGAGCAACCCCTTATAACCATTACAATAGTATTCCTGGATCCATTGCTCTTACTTGATGCTCAAGTGGCCTCGGTGGTGTGGAATGCCTTCTGTCAGCTTCGGCTGATGACATAATTGGAGGATTGTATAGGTATTCATGGGAACACACAAACTGCCATTGTCATTCCCCCCCTGGAGCTGCCCTGGAACAGTATTCAAGAGCAGCAGAATGTAACTACTTCTACTTAGGGAGCCAACTTCATGCATTTATTCTGAACATTTTCTTAGGACAGGTACCTTTCTACTATTTAACATAAACCAGTTTAAATAGGAACACCGCTGAAATAAGATAAATCCTAATGGTTTAGAGTAGTACCCTCTGGCACCCATCAGCTCCAGCCAACATGGCCATTGGTCAGGAATGATGGGAGTATCTGAGGGGCACCACAATGGATAACTCCGTGTTAGAGTATGGAATTCCTGTGCACTAGAAACGTAGAAAATGGCACAGATGACAGCCAGTAAAAATGATTGTTCCAACAGGTGGGTAAAAAATGGCATATAAATGTTTTTCTTACTTCATTTGCTTTTTAATACTGTAAAGAGGAAAACAGTTGTGTCATTAAAAATAAACTAGTGGCAGTTGCTAGTCAGTTTATTTTCAAAAGCTTAATTGGAAGTGCAATGTATCCTTGTTTGTGCAACATTAATTAATCACAGCCCTTTTGCCTCTGTAGTCATACAAAGATGTTGGAGCATATTGTACATGTTTGTAAGAGTTTGAAAGTTTATTTTTAACATCATTAGCAATTTAAAAAAAAATGGTGAAGTAGAGGAGAGAAATAAGAAGGCGTTATCACAGATTCTGGTTTCTTTCCTGAAGTATATTTTTAGATCTACAAATAATTAAACTAATTAAGTGGGACACGTTTAACTTCTTTACTTGCGCCACCATTTTCACAAGCACCCTAGCTGAACTTTTCCAAGCTGCCCCATGATTTCCAAAACAGGCACCTTTTCGAACTGTACATATGAGGTAACTGACATGTCACAAACAACAGAACATCCCTTGCACCACCATTTACATTGCAGCTGTGACAATATGAGGAACTGCTGAAGCTAACAATTCAATGTATAGTGAAGAGCACAGTGTGAGGAATGTTTTCCATTAAAAAAGACCATTCCACCTTCGCCTTCAGCACCTATGGAAGTTCAGTGCATATAACGCTTTCACTTTTAAGGACTTCTTGAAAAGAAAACTAAGAAGATGTAGTCCTTCTGATTAATTTATTTCCCCGTGCCTTTGACTTCTCAGTTGTAATTTGAAATTAAAATCTGAACTCAGTACCTAACCCAGTGGCAATACCTTAATCACTCTACAAACATGATCTTGCTGCAGAGGTCGGGAGGAGATCTTGTTTGCTCACTCTTCCTAATCATGGCCTCTTCCTCTAGACCTGCATAACCTGCAGCCAACCTAGACAGTTGCATCCCACCAGATGGGAGCAAGTCACAATTCATGGCTCTTCCTAGTAGGCTGTCCTTGCCTTGCTGAGTCAGAGTCACAAATTGTGCAGGCCCACCTCACTAAGCATTCCCGCAAAAGAAAAATGATGGGAATGCATCTTTGGAGCTAGGTTAACTGCTAATGGAAACTTAATTTTTTAATGGAGGGAAATATTCATGCCTGGTGGTGCATTGCTAAGCATGTGTGATCCCAGATCTTATGGGACCCTCACCATGCTACTGCCAAAAGCCCCCACAGCACACAGGACCATGGCCATGACAGAAAAGTATTTTTCCTTCTATTGCCATCACAGTAGCGATGCCACCACCTTTTACCGCCATCTCTGCCAGCCCTTTGGATGGCATTTTAGCAGTGGGCAGGTGAAAGTGCCACTTTTGAGTGGGAGCCAAGCTTCACGGAAGAGTCATCAGCAAGAGTCACCGTGGTTGTTATTTATCAAAATGCAGTGCCCCAGCCTAAGACTCTTTTAATATTACTACCCACCCTATAGATCTATTTCTTCAGTACACTTTGCTACGAACCTCAACCCGCATACTCAGCTGCTAAGTTTATCCTCACATGGAGGGCAGGGAAGGAAGATGTTATGCTATTGCTAAAGGCCAGTCTTCCTGCCATAGAACAGGGTGAAGCAACTTGTTTCAGATAGCACCACAAACATGAGCGGAAGGGGAAATAAGTGAAGGGAGAAAATGGCGTCCAAACGGTACAGCAATACTTTTCAAAACCCTAATCAGCGAAGGCACCATTTGGATTTGACTTTAGGCAGAAAAATGCCTTGGGCTGGTACTGAATAGCAAAGCCATGAGGAATATATGCCCAGAGTATAATTCTAGAATGTGTTTAAGGATGACTTTTGTCCCCAGTGCATTGGTAGGAACAGAGGTCTGATGGTTTGCTGGGAAGACAAGGCAAGACATGGCAATCTGTTTCAGCAGTGCACGCTGCGTAAAGGATCTGCATCTCACTGCTGCTGTTTAAGATCTGCTTTTACTTAAATTTTGAGCAAAATGTTCAGATTGTGCATCATTTTTATAGCTCGTAAGACAACCTTAAATTTCAAAGATAGAATCCATATCCAACACAGAGTTAATTCATTGCACCTAAGCTTGGTTTCCTCTTGAAAAATCTCTGAGTGTTTACCTTGGGAAGTGTGGCACATGGCATTTTGCTTTTGCTTTAACATTACTTGTGTGTTCATTTTGAGTAGGGGGTGTTTAGTAATTTATTATGGCTCCCCTTGGGAAATCTACTGCAGATTATGCTGCACTGCTGTGATTTATCAATTCCACATTATTTCTGACTCAGAGAGCAGACATTATTATGCGTTTTCCTTCAGCAACAGATCACAGCAAATTTAATCATCAATCAAAGAATTTTAAAATACAGAAAATTGATAATGGCGGCGAGTACTCAGTCAGAAGTGAATGTATCAGAGGGATAATTGATTGCTTGACTGTGTTATAACACTTTTAATTTTATTGCTCTTCACAGGGTCAGGTTCATGTCGCTTTAGTTACTCAGATCCAAATATTATTGTGTCGTACTCCAAGAACAATTCTGCAGATTGGATTCAGCTGGAGAAAATTAGGTTTGTTACAAATATTTAGCATTCTTCACTTTCTTGCATTGCTTTAAAATGTGTGATATACTAAAAAAAAAAAAGTCTAAAATAAATAGGAAGTTGGTATTTTTTCAGTTTTTTTGGTTTTGCATATTTTTAAACGTTGTTTGTCCAGTAATGCTTTAGGGAAAGGCCTGCATAGCTCTGGGGTTTAAGTTAAAGTACAGGGAACCAGAGTAATGGTTCTCACTGAAAGGATTTGGGGATGGAGGCAAATTCAATCAATATTTCTATTCTTCTATGAAACAAGCTAATTGTACAGTTTACTGGTAGTATGTAATGCTTTTTCTTGTGATGGTTAACACCAGTACAGAGTACTGACTTCGTGGGGGGGGGCACTAGCAACATTTTTATCAAGAGATGCATACGGGCTCCTCATTTTTTACCAAAAGAAAGCACTATTAATGTGACCCATGAACTAGACTTTGAGCAAGGGAAGGGGAACGTCAGAAGGATAGAACCTTCACATGCTCGGAGCTGACCCCATGGGCATAAACAGGCAATTATTCTGTGAAACATTCTGATTGCAGTATAGATTCATTGTACAGTTTAGTAGTGTGGCGCCATGAACTAAACTTCAGCCAATGGAAAGGGAGCCCCCGTACCTTGCATATATGTTGTCCACACTTGGGCGTCCTAGATTTCTGCACAGAGCTGCTGGTTTTGCAGTAATTGTCCTGCCTTCTTACTTGTTATTGGAGTGATAGGCATTTCTGGAACTTTATCTGAGGACTAGGCTAGCGATCCAGGCAGACTGTTGTGATTTGCGCAGACAGGCGGAGTCCCCAGATCCCGAGTGGTCCCCCCCGTCATGTGGAATAACGACTCTAGACAACGTGCTATGGGATTAAATTGGCCACAACTTTATTAAATTTCAAATGTGGGTAGACCTTGGCTCAGGCATTGGGCGTTCTCCCTCCCTAGTCCCCAGCCGGGGACCTAGGGAGCATCAGGGTTATCCAGTGGGGGGGGGATGGGCCGGCTCTGGAGAACATATGTTCAAGCAGAGATAGCCGCCCCTGTTACGCCGCCGCAGGGGAGAGCAATGACGACCTTTCGGCGTACGGCCAAAGCCTCCCTTCAAAAACCCCTTTAACGGGGAACCCTGGTATCGCCGCCGCAAAGAGGAAGATGGACTAAAGGATTCCGCCCAAGGCCTGATACCGCCAAAGTTGTGACGTTTTGCTACGGGAAAGGCGAAACCTGCCAATGCAGGGAAATTCCTTTCCGGCCCTTTAACAGCGACCTTATCGTAGCAGCGCCCGCATACCTGTGGAGACAGGTTAACCTGCAAAACCTATGAAGAAAAGTTAACCTGCAAAAGAAGACATTAACTGAGGGTGGGTAGGGTGGGAGAAGCTCTGGAGCCAAGTGAGGATTACCAATTAAGATCCAACCTCTATTGTGTGGGCAGGTAATCCCTCCCCTTACCTGGCCTGGTTTCCCTGGCAACGCTTACCCCAGGTGGGATTGGACAACTCACTGGGGTAGGCGGGGACCTCCAAGTATCCCACCTGAGGGAAGGCAAAGCCTATGCTGATGGGGCCACTCCAGATCCAGGGCTGCACGCGTCCACGCAAAAGGCGCCCCCCGTTTTAAGTGGGGAGCGGTCATTGTGATAAAGCTCATAGGCTTGGCTATGAACACACCCTTATTCAAGGCAGTGCACCTTACACAAATAATATTTCCTTACTGTATAAGACTATCATGAGATTTTATTCTCTCTGGTGATTTCTTCCATCAAATTCCCATAGAAAATTATTTTTTTATATATTGAAGATTAATTATGTTGCAAACTTCACCCATTCTTTCTCCCCAATTTGAAGCTGTGCAGTTGGAGATCCAAAATAATTGAATGGCAAAAATGGAAATTAAAACCTCTGCTGCCATGTTTACCAAGCTCTCTATTCTATCAAAGGACAGGGAAGATGTATGGGTTTGGCGTTGTCTTTTCACGGCTGTTTTATTACATTCTGAAAGTACTGGCGGTTTACATTTTAGCACCGCTTTTAATCTCAGCAAGGGCAGTAATTTTCAGCATGGCAGCTAGCTGCTTCAAATAGGACAGAAGACATAAAGCAATATATAGTTTCTTTCAATGGCCTGTCTTGTGATAAAGTTGCATCAACACTTCTTAAAATTACGTGTTTTTGAAAGAAAATAGCTTTGGCTACAGTAGCACGAAGAGTTATAAAATGTTTGCTTTGCCTGTAACACATGCTATTATTTAATCTAAAAATCCTGTGAAGCAAATATTGTATTATGGTAAATATTTTATGCGTTTCAAGAGTGTAACAGGAAAAATAGATATATATATATTTCTTTTTACTCTTCTTCAGGCACAAAATCTTTGAATGCATCCATTAGCACAATCCATTAGTAGATGTCTCATTGAAATGAATGACACTTGCTGTCCCACCAATGAGACAGTTATTCTCTTGTAGAACTCTAATTCATTTCAATGGAAGATGCACAAGAAGTTGGATAGTGCTTATGGGCACAGTACAGTTCAAAAGAAATAGTTGTGCTTTTGCACATTTTCAGTGCATTTCCATGGGACTTGTGCACGCTTGACCATTGTTTCATGTCAATAAGCTAAATACTGGATTATCGTCTTAAACAAGTTTAATGTCAGTACATGGTATAATTTGAGGAAATGCACTTTAATATTACTGACTTGTTGATGAGATGCAGCACACTGTAAATGATTGAATTGTTTGATTATAAAGTATAAATAGTTTTAATATATATGTGTGTATCTCAATATCCTACAGAGCTCCTTCCAACGTCAGCACAATCATTCATATTCTGTACCTTCCACAAGAAGCCAAAGGAGAAAATATTCAGTTTCAGTGGAAACAAGAATATGTTCATGCTGGCGATGTCTATGAGGCCTGCTGGGCATTGGACAATATTCTGATAATAAATGCAGCTCACAGACAAATTGTTTTGGAAGATAATCTTGATCCTGTGGACACGGGCAACTGGCTGTTTTTCCCTGGAGCCACTATTAAGGTTTGCTAAATTTTGGTTTTAATTTGCTAATGTTTCAGTACATACAATGTTGGATCCTCAGCGCAGCCGGCTGACTAACGCACTCCTTTTTTGAATGAGATACAAGAGAAGGGATATATATATATATATAATATATCCCTCTAATTATTTCATGTTGTCAGATAATTTCCCCGCCCCCATCACAATGCCAAATCTCTTGATATTTTATGTACTTGAGCTGTCATGTCAAAGGTCATCTAGCAGAAAATGTCTCAGTGGTATCTGTTCAGCAAAACAGAGCTGAAATGAATACCGGTGTTATTCCTTTGTGTTTTGTAGCCACCCTCCCACACCGCATAAGAATAAGGCTGTTAATTACAGTTTTCTCCATTGCGTAACCATTTAGTTTTCATCACTCTTCCTGGGATTTTACTTATTTATTTCCTTGCTTATTTACTTACCTACTAACTCCATTTACCATTTCATGCTTTCATTCGTGGAGTACAAACAAGGTAGCTAACAAAATAAATTAAAATAGAAATTATAAAGCATTATAGTGCGAATCACATTTACAAAGATTCAAACAGAGCAAACAACAACATTCTTTTGGGCAGGGGCATACTAAGTAGTATCCAGCAACTAGCATCCAAAAACATATTTGAAACTTCCAGGGTTTAAAACTACTAGTTGGAAGACTGGGTGAGGCAGGGCCAGGGCAAGGCTGGTAGAGTATGTGCTCCATAACTGCATCACTCCAACTGGAAACATCCAGTCTCTTGATTTCACCCACCTTGCTTCTGCAAGAGGGGGAACACAGAGCAGGGTCTCAGATGTTGGCTGGAGCACACAGGTAGGTTCAGGGGTGCCAAGGGATTTCCTGGTCCCTCTGCACCCTTCACCCACGCAATCTACAGACAAAAACTGCTGCTTATGACCTTTGGTCCCCACTCTGCTCTCAGTTTTCACCTGTGATTTCTAGAAGTTCTCAGCATGCAACAGCAGCCACACCCCGGGAATGGGTGTAGCTAGTGAAGTGTAGTAAAGTGTGCTAGTAAATATGGAACTTTTTGGGGTGGGGGGATACTTCCCAAGTATAGTATATTACTGTAAGAAGAATTTAAAGCAGTGCAAATTGTTGGAAATATTTACCATATGAAATTTTGAAAGCCAGTTATAATATTTTTATTTTATTGAATGTATCTCAGTTAAACAAAATAAAAGGAAAAGATCAAGAAGGAAACAAAGCGTACATTAAAAATACAAAATAAAAGAAGAAGAAGAAAGCCAATTATGCTAAGCTTGCTTGTTTCCATTTGGTTCAATGCTTTCATAATATCTTTTATTTTTTTAAACCTTTTTATTATACTTTATAATGGCTATTAGGCACAATGGTTATGTTCTCCCTCTGCTGTCAGAGGCAAAATGCCTCTGGATGACAGTTGCTGGGAATCACAAGTGGGAAGAGTGGTGTCATGGTTACGCCCTGCTTGGGGCCTTCCTATGGGCGGCCTTCCTATGGGCGGCCTTTTGGCCACTGTGAGACCTGGATGGAGAACTAGGTGGGCCACTGACCCGCTCCAGCAGACTCTCCTTCTGCCCCTATTTTACATCCCTTCATTTTCTTTCCATCTCTGGTGAGGCCTATGCAACTATACTGAGATCCCATAGCAGAGTATAAATGTAAAGCATGCAGAGCTTAGCTTAGCTTAGTTGAATTGCTCTTGTTTAGCAGTTGCATGCAACTTATGGGTGAAGCTTAACAGCAAAAGTGGGTGAATTAGAGATTAGATATGTACTAAAAGTACCATAAAATGCTTGTCAAAACTCATTTTTTCAAAAACAACAGAATAAAAAGGATACATATGCCAGATAGGATAGTGGATTAGTTTACTAACCTTTCATCTCCCTAAGCCTGCATGTGGTTTTAGAGGATAAATTGTTTTTGTCAATCTAATCCCCATCTGACATTTGGCCACATCACACCTGGTACAGTATGGAGCTTGGCTCTGTGCATTTAACAGAATTTCATATAGATATTTCACTCCGGCATCTTTTCCTCTAACACCATGGCTTTAAAGGGTATGCTGATCCTGCCCTTTAAACCAGAGCTGGAAAAATCCACAGAGAAACTGGGGCCTATTGAGCAGGTATGTCTGAAGCAGCTGCACAGAACATGCCTTGACAAGGATGAGGGCGTGAGAAACAGCTGCTATTTTTAATATGGTTGAGAAGCACTGGCTGCTGGGAAGGCGGATGGAGTGGGTAGAAACAAGAGAAATGTTTGAGAACATAGTGGTGTGCTGTTGTTGTTTTAAAAAATGTATCCCATAATTATTCTGGTTTACAAAAACACATCCTCATGTCAGCAGAAGGAAATAGAAAGAAGACAAAGTATGGAATTTAATTAGGGCCAACTTTTTTGTTCTCGCTGAAGGTGAAAGTGGAGGTAGGGAGGCAAGCAGGCAGAAAGGCAGGCCTTGTATAGCCATTGCTGCCTCCTCCCCATGGCTCACACAAGCCTTAGAAGGCACCAGAGGTGGATTTTCACCACACTTCCAGTCCACCACGCAAACAGGCTCTTGCCCAGACTGCTTTTGGATCTAGAAAGGAGAGTAAAGTTGCATTCCTTGATTACACGCCACATTTCAAGATAGTGTGCTCTGTGTTGTGCATGTTCTAGAGGTCATATCTCTTTCTTTCCCAACCCAAAGACTACATTATTCTTAACTCTTTGTGAAAATTGATCTTAGTTTATTAGGCTGCAATAAGTAAAGTTATCGTTCCTTAATTGCCACAGTCAAATGTTATCAGCGTTTTTTCTGGTGGGGCTGAGCACATGCAAAGTTTAAACAAAAGTACTGGGGAAATTAACCTAAAGTAGGAAGAAATATGTAGTAAGACTACAGAGAACCAAATAAAAAAAATTCCTTCCAGTAGCACCTTAAAGACCAACTAAGTTAGTTCTAGGTATGAGCTTTCGTGTGCATGCACACTTCTTCAGATAGACAGAGAACCAGTGAGACTCAATTGCTGCAGGACCTGGGAGAGCTCCCAGGCATAGCAGGAATTAGATTTGAACGAAACCCAATTTTTTTGGGGGGGGGGAGCATGTGCAAAAGATATGAAGCAGAAGGGAGAATCTTCCCCACTTCTTATCTGCAAATGCTCTCCTTGATTGGTTTGGTTTGGTTTGTGTCTTTTTGATTTTTAAATTGTTATTAATTATTAATAATTCATACAAGCAATATAAAAGTTATATTATCACAGTCATCTAAAGAATCTTCAGAGCTGTCCCCCCCCCCAGCCAGGTAAAAACCCAGCAGTAAGCCTGGCTTTGTAGCAAGGGAAATGAGACTTTAAAGTTGACTCTCCCTTGCAACTGCTTCCCTGCAGCCCACATGGTAATTCAGTAACTGGTGATTATCCTTTAGCAAGTTCTCCCTTAGAGTCTGTGTGTGACGGATTTGAAACCTATGAGATTCTGGCTCTAAGTCATTATCAGGGAGATCACTAGCACACATCAGCAATTGACACAGGTATCAGAATGTTTCTGTAAATAATGCTAAAATAACAAAAGGTTTCTAATGATTGAATTTCAATGGTAACCTGCAGTAGGAAATGTACAGTGGAAAATTAACTGTGGTTATTCTTAACTATGGTTAATGGCGCTGTGGTCTAAACCACTGAGCCTAGGGCTTGCCGATCGGAAGGTTGGCGGTTTGAATCCCCACGATGGGGTGAGCTCCCGTTGTTCGGTCCCAGCTCCTGCCAACCTAGCCGTTTGAAAGCATGTCAGGTGCAAGTAGATAAATAGGTACCACTCCGGCGGGAAGGTAAACGGTGTTTCTGTGTGCCTCTCTGGTTTTGCCACATGACCTGGAAAAACTGCGGACAAACGTCGGCTCCCTCGGCCAGTAAAGCGAGATGAGCGCCGCAACCCCAGAGTCATTCACGATTGGTCTTAACTGTCAGGGGTCCTTTACCTTTACCTTTAATCTTAACTATGGTTAATGGAAGCCACAGTTTAGGGTTTTTGGATGATGCACTAAACTGTAGTTAATCTAAAACAGAGGTGGAAGTTTCCATTCTCCTTATGACCATGCTGAAGACTTTCCATTGAATGTGGTTAAGCCATGTGACAACACACATTTATATGTCAAGCATCTATGTGGAACAGGCATCACACAGACATCTCAAGTGGCCTCCATGTGATGGTCGTGTATTGGAGTGGGGAAATGACCATTTGTAGCTGTCAGTGTATCTAGCTCGTTTTTGTATCTAGGGTTAAATCATATAGAAATCTAGCATGTAAGAAGTGATTAAAATCTTGTTTTACTTCATGCAGAGTAGTTTTTAATCCTAGCTGGGTGTTTCTTTTAATTACGGAAAGAGATTCATCCTGAATCACCTCATACTCAAATCCATGTAACCACTTAATTCTGAATAACAGCAATTAGACTGTTAAGTATGTTACTGTGCATGGATTTGAGTTTATGATCATTGGATCCTTCCATCAATCTGCTATCAGATTTAAAATCTAAAAATTCCAGTCACTAGCATAACTCATTCCCAGCAAGAAACAATATCTAATTTATGACTCTGCAGACAGTGCCATTTTAATTAATTTTCTCCATCCTAATTTTTCTTTCCTTTCCTCCTCATATCTAATCTGTTTGCACTGCGTAGACGTTAATTAAAAAACAACAACACACCCTCTCCTCTCTAAGGAGCAATCTGAAGTGGCAAAAATAATCACTTAAAATATTACAGCCATTTAAAAAAAAACTGGCTGCTGTTGAAACAGTGCGGTTTCAGTTTGCCTACAAATGGTAGTTTGCCTTCTGTTTTAAAGTGCCCTTTGCATTTGTATCTAATGCAACGTGCTAGCCAGGCTCTTGGAAAAACAGCAACCTTCTTTTCCAGCTGGGTGGGCTAAGTGACAACCCCTTAATGGGGGAAATGGATGACTCTCCACTCATGTAAAGGTGCAAGCACGATGGGCAGATTTTTCTCCATCTGCCACCAGCCCTTTGCAAGCTGGCATTGCCCAGATGCCTGATATACTCATTCCAGTGTAACCAGAGTCGCCAAAAAAATAAATTGTGAGGCTACAGCTGTCTGAAAGAATCATCATGTCCATTAGGCCACTGAGAGTTATTAGGAAGAGGTACATCAGTGTTCATCTTTGATTCTTTTTTTTTTTAAGCCTAATTCAATGTTGGTAGAGGAGACAGCAAATGTTTTGAAAGCCCAGAGGTGAAGTCACTAACTGGGGAGCATCCTCAGGAAGATGCAGCCCACAACTGAAGCTCAAAATCTATTAGACTGAGGAATTTAGCACGGATGTTTCCTGTTGGTGCATCTCCAACTGGCAAAGCTGCATCACTTAGTTACACTGTGTTCTGCTTGTCAAGCAATGAGAGACTATATAGCCAAGGGAAAGAGGTGGGGGGAGAATCAGGCTTATTGATTTACAGTTATAAGCATAAAAGAGCAGGGAAAAGAGACAGAGATTTCAAACCTTTAGATGTATTGCACTTTATTCATCTATAATGAGACTTTTGGCCTGAAAAGGGCAAAGCAGTACATTCTACCAGTTTCACTACCCTTCTTTATTTTGATGAAAATTTAATGTGTCCCCTTGGCAATGTTTCTATTCCTCTGCATTTGAAAGATGGCCCTTTGAGTTGGAAGAACTGTATGATCAGCAGCCTGTTTTGAAGACTACTCTGGGATTCCTCGTGACCTTGATCAAGTCACTTTATTTCTGCTCTGCCCTGCATCCCTGTGCCTGTCCAGACACAGTTTTGGTCCCATGGCTGGACCAGTTCACACAGACATTCTTTTTTTCAAAAAAAAAAAAAATTTAAAATTAAATTTTCCATTTTAACAATCCAATCAAATCACATTAAGTATTCCAAATTATACAAATACATATCATATAGTCCAAATATTCTGCCAAATTATAAATTATTGTTGGGGCTTCCCATGCTTCAAGTTCAGCGGGGTTCCAATCATCTTACGTTTCTACTGCCTTGAGTTTCCAATAGTTCCTTCTTTAAATCTTCCTGTTGTTATCCTTTTCTTTCATGGCCTCTGAGTTGCTTCCACAGGCAAGTTGAAATAAACAATAATGTGCTTCTGTGTGAAATTTGTATGACTCTCCCTTTTTTTGCAGCTGGTAAGTCTGTTGTTTGCAGAATGTTCTCACACGCTGGTGTTTATGCCGAATCAATCCAAAAGTCCTTCTCTGGTGGTAGACGCCATCTTCACTCAGTTCCGATGAAATAAAATCTGAGTTCGCACAGACATTCAGCCCATGGGGAGCTGCAGTTTTCAGTGATCCTGTGCAAGATTCAAACGCCATACCACCATATCCTTAACTAATCAAATGTTTGCTGGTGTCAAACTTAGCGTGGATTGGCCTTTGTTACCTAATCAGGGCTGCAGCTTTTCAAGGAAGGGTGTGCTCACATTACTGCTTGCTGCAGGTCCGGTGTGCTCCCGTCACAGGTTTCATTAAGGCAGGTGACATTAGCCACAATTCATTTGTATCCTGTTGCTTTTCAAGAAACATTCCTCTTTAATGCACTTTCCCTCAAACCAGCTTCCATCCAATTTGAATACAGAAGCAGCCATTGCACACAGAAAAAAATCAGTGGATGAAGATATCCCCACTCCTGCTCAGATGTGAAGAGCAGTGAGAGAAAGCGACTTGCAAACTCAGCAGGGGAAAACAACATTGCAGCATTTCAAGCCGCAAATGTAGACTTAGCCTAAGAACCCCCCCCCTCCCAGAAAGGTCCATGGGGATTTATGCCAGTTACTTTTGAGGAATGAGGACTGGGGTGCTGAGGTACACCACAAAATACATTTATCTGTAGGTTTATTCATTTATCTGATTTTTTTTTTTTATTTCCTTTATTCTGTCCAACTGGTCAGGCATATTGTTTCCCTTCTTGTTCCAGCAGCTTATTGATGTTGTTAGTGACTTTTGCAAACATCCTATGTTGTTTTCCATGTTGAAGTTGACTAAGGAAAGCCGTGTGAAATTGTCCTTTATTTGTATAATTAAAACAAGTGTATGACATTTGATTTTTTTTGTATTTTCTTTGCTTGTTTGTTTTTTCTTCTGCTTGCATTACATTCCTTTGGCCTACCACAACTAACATTTACAGCAACCCCCTGATCACTACTGATAAAACAGTTCTCAAAACAAGCAAACAAAATTACACGATATTGTCTTTACCTATATCCTGTTCTGTCGGATTTTTCTGAGATTCAAAGCAAACTGATTAATCGACTGTTTCCCAGAGGATTTTCCACCATTGTTTTCCATTTGTGATGTCAACCAGTATATTATCTGCATTTTTCATTCACAAGGAAGGGCTTTTCCTATCTGAATTTGCATGCCCTGCTGGCAAAACTTGGATTTCTTTCTGACTGTATCTCAAATGAGGCAGGATTCTTGGTTTGGGGATTAGTGTGAATTGAGTATTCAGATACTTAGACAACTCAAATTTCAAATTGAGGATACAAGTTTCATGCATTGTACATTTGTAACCTTGACATGGTGTTGCTGTAGCCCCATTGAGATGATCATAGAGGCTTAAGAGCAGAACCCAGGTTCACTTCAAAGCTTTTGTTTAGCATAGAAGGGCATCATGATCTTGTCACCTAGAGCACTCATAGCTTGTGGTTTAACATTTTATTTACTGTGCTACAGAACCATTTGTATTTGACATATATATAGATATTAAATGTTACAACTTTTAGCAATGTTGCAGATAGGGAGAAGTATTGTTGGAAGCAGCCCTACAAGTGACTGAATACTGACAGTAATTTATAAATTATTCAAGATACATACAGAAGAATTAAGTGCACATTTTCTCTTTCACTTTTTGGTTTAGCTTCTGTAATCAGCCAGTTGCTAAATAATTTAATGGCTTTCTCAGAGTTGTCGAAAGCTGCTGTTACAAAAACGATTTAATACATACCTCCTGCACGCTCCTTTTATCTGCAGCATAGCTGTCAGTCAGATGGGAATGCAATTTATTTCCATGGAACAGAAGGCAGTGAGCTGAATTTTGCCACAACGCGAGATGTCGATCTTTCTACTGAAGATGCCCAGGAACAGTGGGCAGAAGAGTTTGAGAGCCAGCCCAAAGGGTGAGTGTTCACTACCCTACAGAAGTATAAGGACACATGTGGCGTTGCTCTCGGGTTGGGAGGAAAGCAAGAAGCTTCGGCTGAGAAGCACTTTTTCTTGCTTTTGGCAACATATGTCTATATTGATAAAATACTGTCAGGAAAGTGCCCCCCCCCCTAAATTTTAGAAATGAATAAGTCAAGAAGGGTCAGTGGCTCCAGAATGATATATTGAGTTTTTAAAAATGTCTCACTTTTCTATGGCAAAATCACTGCTATCATGAGCAAAACTCTTAACACTCAGTATTAACTGACAGTGAATCTTGAAGAAACATCTTGAGATAATTCTGCAATTAAGTACCTAGAAAGCATCTCTCATTTTGCAACCCATATACCACTGGAATTATATATGTACTTCATATATTTGTGCTCATTCCCATTGTTGTTTATGGGACTATCACCACAAATCTTAATTATTTTTTTCACGAGGAAGTAAATTTCACTGAAGCAAGCAGAGATTGCTTTTTAAAAAATAGAATTAGGGTGTAGAGTGTTGCCCTGGTGGTTTGTGGATTGCAGTTCAGCTTCACCATGACATAAGAAATACATACTATGTAGCATTTAACTTGCCTCCAGATTTCAGATTATGATGGTAGTGGTGATGATAAAGACACAATTTTGGCTGATTATAGCCCGTTTTGAATATTTTATTGGGGAACCAAGTAAGATTTTCATGGGTCTATGAATGACTCACATTTAAAATGAAATATTCTAATTAAGCTACAAGCTAGCCTCTTCTCCATTTGTGCCATCTCTATCAATTGTCGACCATAAGCCTTCTCTGGTCAGGGCTCATGCTGTCTAGATAAGGGAAGGTGCCTAGAATATTATTGACCTGGTATCAGTATTCATTATTAAGAATCATTGCCATCCACCCCTTATTCACACATAGTATGATGAATACTTTAATTCTGTGATCACATGCTGTTTTTTCCACAGGATCCCTGCCTCATTCAAAGCACAGGATGGACGTTGTTCAGAGAATGGGTAGCTATTCAGTATTTTTTCCTATCCTCTTCATTCTTTCTCTGGCACTTCCAGGCTTCGTGTTTCCTTTATCTCACGAGGCAGTGATCCTGCTGGCTAACAACTGGATGTGATCATCTAGTCAAATACTGTGAAACTGTTCAATAGCAAAATCAACTCAGTTCGGAATCTGCTTCATGCCATAGTCTAATATTTAGGGAATTTAATTCTGATGAGAAAACCCTCTAGATATGTTGGGTGTATAATTAAAGGATAGGTGGTCTGGGTGAAGCAATATGAGAGGTGGGGGGACACAAACATTTTTAGACCCAAGATGGTGCAGAGGAGAAAAGAAGAGCTCATTGCAAGAGCCAGAGTTCTAAATAAAAGGGAAAATGTCAATGGGAATCGGCATTTCCCCAAGAAAGCTGCAAATATCAAACGTTGTCTGAAGGTACTTATGTCTAGAAGTATGTTTTAGTGCTCACCGCCCCAAAAAACCTTCCACCCTGACTTCATTCAGTGCCTTCAACATTCCTTGTGTGTTCCTCACTCTGATTCGACTTCATAATGTTGCCGTGTAGCCTTGTCATGAGAGAGCAGAGAGCAGTGTTTCATATCCTCACTTTGGTGTCCTTGAGGAAACAGCACCATGCAGTGTAAGTGCTGCTGCTGCCCAGGCCATGTGAACAGGTGGCTACTGTGAAAAGGACAGGTATGGTCCCCAAAGCCTTTGGTTTGAGCCAAAAAAAGTTCTCAAACTAGCTTTCAACCTAAACATATTTTTTTCTCCTCCTTTTGTTGACCACACAATTTGACTTCTGTTGTGCAATTCTCCTATGCCCTGGCCTACATTTTAGAGTAAATCAAGCAGTAACTATAGTCGCTGGTCCTCTCTTCAGATTTGTTGTTTTTCCTGCTTCTTCAAACTCTGACCTTAGTTGTTTCCCTGTCATTTTTCACTACCTGACCTGATTTGCACTTCTGCCTGCAAAGTGTCTCTGCTCACATATTCCCTAGCTCTGTGCTGTTTGTATCATTTCACTCTCTCATTCGGCGCCTTTATAGCTTCTTTCTCACTTATCTGTTACCCTGCTTCTATTTGCCTACAATTAAATACAAACTGCATTTCCCATGTATATAATTCCCTCTCAAGACAATTCTCCATTTCTTGCTCAGTGGTAGCATTTCTGTTCCTTTAAATGTTTGGGGGTTTTTTTGCTTTAGTCAGTCCCTTTAAAATTGCACTTCTATTTCCACCTCTATTCCTGGTCACTTTAATTATGGTGATGGTCTCAGGGCAGTGACCTTCTGGTAGCCACCTATCAGCGGCGTAGCGTGGGTTATCAGCACCCGGGGCAAGGCAAGTAATTTGCGCCCCCTAACCTGGGGCAAGGCAAGTAATTTGCGCCCCCTAACCCGGGGCAAGGCAAGTACAGTAATTTACTCTCCCAAGCAGCAGCAGCGAGGCTTCTCTTTCCCCCGCGCTCTCCCAGAGCTGCCTCTTTTCTTTCCTTTTTTCCCTTTCTCCAAGGCTTTTCGCTTTCTCTCCTTAATTGATTCCCCCTCCACACCGCGGCGTTTCCTGGCTGCTTCCCCCCCTTCCCCTCTCTCTCCTCCTCGCTCTGCTTGCCTTGCCCTGCCCTGCCTGAGGGCGCCCTGAGGAGACTCCGCTCTCCTTTTTGACCAGGCGAGGTGGAAAAAAGGGGGGAAAGTCTCTTCCCGCCCCCTCGCTAGACTCCCTGCTCGGCTCGGCTCACTACCCAGGCGGCCAGTGGAGAGAGAGCCGCAATTACCATAACGTTCCTCTCCCTCCGCTTCGCCAAGCTGTCAAAGCCCGGCAGCAGCGGCCACGGCAGCAGCAGGCGCAGCCAGACCCCCGCCAGCCAGCCAGCCTGCCCGCCCACCCGCCCGGCTTCCTCTCCTTTTTTTGCCCGCGCTCGCTCGGCTTTGCTCTCCCCCTTCTGCGACCTCCTCGCCAAGCCGAGCGAGCGCGGGCTCTCTAACCCGTGGATTTTAGTAGGGGCAGAAAGCTGCTAGTGCGAGTGCGCCCCTGCCCAAGTTGCGCCCGGTGCGGCCGGCACCCCTGGCACCCCCCACGCTACGCCACTGCACCTATGGTATTATGACCCTCACCAGCTCATTGCATTACAGATCCATTCTGTCCCACATTTCAAAAGATCAGCTCAATATTTACATGCTCCTTTTTCCTTAAACACCTTCTGGCAGTGCTCCAGGAACTAATTTGAAGCTGAAAATGAGAAAGACAATAATGCTGAGTTCAAAGGTAAAGTGCATAAGGATAGGCTGACATTAATGCACTAATGAAAGAAGTACAAGGACTGTTTCGCAGGCCATTGAAGCTTTCAGGTCTTCCAAAAAAGATTCTTCAGGTTTAAAACAAACTTATTGAACGACAAAGTATGGTTTTGTCAGGTACAAGACCTTAAATTTTCTAGAGTGGTTGTGTCTTTTGTACTTAGAAATCAGACACGCATCCTTATCTTGCTAGTGCATTTCCATATTCTCTTGTGGTGAAAGTGAAAACAAAGTGAAAACATGTGCTCTTGTGGGTTGCCTTTATGACATTGTTAGCAACCGCATACATCTCCAGGAGTCAACAACTGGTGGCAAGTTAGCAGCAAGTCCTTGTCTCAACAGTCCCTACCAGGCACAACCCTTTTGCATGGAACAGGGCTGTGCATATCTTTGATCAGAACTCATCATTTCAGAATTGCTATTTGACCATTTCTGGAATTGTGTGAAATAATTTCTTAAACAATGGCTAGCATGCGCACTGTAATTCTCTAGGCTTCAACCCCCTCTCCTGGGTCTCTATTTCTCTGTGTTCTCTATGTTGACTAGCGCGTGCATATGTAAATATACACAAAATATCAGTGCAGTGCCGTGCTTGTCTCCCATCCCACAATAACTTGTTACTTGTGCATAAAGTAGACCTTGTAGGAAGCTTTTGAAATATGGCTATTCTGTAACCAGGACAACTAGCTTCGTGGTCTGATTAAAAATCCTTACATTTTTAAAAGAAGGAAACTGTTATGACCTGCTCACTAATATCATTGCTTTAGAAGCCAGTGTATGACAGGCTATTGCGGAATAAATGAGTGCAATATGAAGGAGATTCAATACATAGCCTTCAACAGTGTGTAATGGGCCTGAGGAGTCTGCTCCAGCGGTTATCCTTGGTGTGAGAATAGGTATATTGCAAACACACAAGAGTGCTCATATTTTCTCTCTGTCAAATATTGGAGGCTATGCATTATGTGTTGCTTGCTCTGTGACTGTCTGAGATGCCAAACACTAGTTAGGAATTGCATGCTGGTTTGTCTTGTGAACTTTTGAACTTTCCCTGCAGCCCAATAATGTTCTCAAGCTTTAGGCACAATGAAGTAACTGAAATTAACCAGTTATTGAAAATCCAGATAAATGCCAGTACCAATTAACCCCTTTTTAATTGCAGAATATATCCCTAATAAGTGGATCTTTTGTGAATGCTGTTCCAATTAAACATCAGCCCCTGCCACTCATTATCATTAGTCTAAATTGGTTCCCTGGGAGTTATCCCAATAAAGTAACAACCCTGATTAAGTAAACCCACTTCAGCACCTCTTAGGCACCTTGCCTTTGGAAGAGCCCACAATTACAGGCATGCAAACATTTGTAATCCCACCTTGAGAAACTAGTTTGGACTGTATTTAAATTGTATCAGCAATTTTGTGAAGAAAATAAATTACGTAATTACAGTCTGATTAGAATGTCCTGTGTAAGAAACTATCTGCACTGATAATAATGATTTGCACTGATACTTAATTTTTTTTATTAATGTATTATGAGGTACATCTTGAACGCTAAGCATTGAAAAATATTTGATACAACTTGTACCAAATGCATGTACTTTATACAATGTGGATTAACATTAGCACGGTTCAAGATGTATTCTCAGTGAAACTGCAGCTACATAAAAAAGAGCCTGCTGGATCCTGTTCTCACAACCAGATGCCTATGAGAATCCAGTAAATGGATTTTACATATTGTGCATGATCCCCACATATACAAACAACTGGGGGCATGCTTTGACTTTTTCTGATAGATCATTGCTCTATGGTGGCAGAGGCATTTTTGTGTCGAAAGTGGAGCCCAACTGGTGGCTCCAGCTATTCCTCCACCCCTCCCAATGCTGATAGCTTCCGTGTGCTGCATGGCGGAACCATGTTTAGGAACCTGTTCTTGCTCCTAAAAATATGCAGAACCTGCTTTTTGAAGGTTCTTTGTAGTTCCAGGAGGTTCTTGAAGGTATGGGTGCATGTCCTAGACAAGTAGTGAGTAGACTTTAGATGCGTGGAATCTACTGTTCTGGGCCAAAAAAGAATACCTTCAAAACATTATTATTGTCTTTCTCTCTAACCCCCGAGAGGCCTTCATAAAACGTTACTGCATTTTCTGCTGTTGCTTTCCAAGGAAACTTCTACAATGTCTGAAGCTCTTGATGTCCTTCAGATGAAGGAAGATGATGTCCTCAAATGTCTTGCTCCAGGAACCCTTCTGGGAGGCACTGATCTAAGACTTTTAGATATGACAGACATAGCAATTCATTTATAAAAGAAAAGGTGTTGCTGTTGGTATTTATCATCATCAGTCTGAAGAGAACATAGGGAAAACTTCTCTAGGCAACCTATGCTTTCGTTGCCATTGAGAACCCAGATGATGTGGGTGTTATCTCTCCCAGGAACACAGGATAGTGAGCCTTTCTGAAATATGCTGCTTGCACTTTCGCCAGTCAGATCCAGGGAGCCTTCTGTGAGCCCTTCCTTTTGTTTGTCACTGATCCACGAGCTGCTTATCAGCCACAGAGTGAATCGTAGATAAACATCTGCACCATTGCCTTGTGTAATCAGATTCCCCTCTGTGCATCTTGTGCAGCAATAAGGGGGCTCACCCATTTGGTGTGATGTGGGTGTTGGCTTGTGAGGCCCCACATTGCTTTTCATGAGTACAGTGGTACCTCTGGTTGCGAACGGGATCCGTTCCGGAGGCCCATTCGCAACATGAGCAGAACACAACCCGCAGTGGCGTGTCTGCGCACGCGCAGGTTGCGATTTGGCACTTCTGCACATGTGCGAGACATCATTTTGCACTTCTGCGCATGTGTGAGCGGCGAAACCCAGAAGTAACCCTTTCTGGTACTTCCGGGTCGCCGCGGGAACGTAACCTGAAGGAATGTAACATGAAGCAAACGTAACATGAGGTATGACTGTACCTGTGGGAGGTCCATGCCTGATTTCTTCTTCCAACATGATCCCAAAGAGACTGAAATGGAAACTGCAACTGAAAAGGCAGTTACAAAGGAAGAATTGCAAGGCGAATGGACTGCATCTGTACTTTAATTCACTGCTTCTCCACAGCCTGAGGTGGCTGAAAGTTCTGAAGGGATACAATTGCCCTCTTTGCCAATACAAAAATTCCCTGCTAAATAATTGTAGTGCAGCTTGCCACTGAAGATCTGCACTGCTCAGGCACCTCAAGAATACAGTGTGTGTGTGTGTGTGTGTGTGTGTGTGTGTGTGTGTGTATTGGTGGTGCTCTCTCAATGCTATTGTACCAGGTAAAGGGTCATCAAGACTGAAAAAGAGGGTAAACAGCTCTGATCCTTCCCTCAATTCTGCTCCTTGGTGGCAGTTAAAATGCCTATTCCGTCATTTTTGTTTGCTTATTCTTAACCTTTTCATCCATCATTGAGGCTATTGCCAAGAGTGGGGCAAGCAGCTTGGTCAGGAGAATACACAATGCATAAAAACCTTTTTAAATATTCATAATAATTTTGTCAAACATATAGCTATTTGGAATGATGATGAACATATTTCAAATCTTGTCATGCTGCTGCTGCTTCTTCTTCTTCTTCTTCTTCTTCTTCTTCTTCTTCTTCTTCTTCTTCTTCTGCATTGGACACCAAAAAATCACCTGAATATGAAAAATCACCTGAATCACCAAAAAATCCTGAATATGCTTTAATTAATTAATGTAAGTTTGCTGCTTTTAGGACCAAGGGCCACTTTATATGACCTTTTAGCTATAAATTGTAAGGTGCATTTATATATTTAAAGACATTTGTACCCCACCTTTCTACCCCAGATGAAACAGTTAATATATTAAACATAACAATATCACAGGAGACCACATATAATATGAGAACAAATATTGGTAGTAAATCAGGAAGAAAAACAAAATACTGTACATACCCAGCAGGCCTGAACATACTGTCATATTGGCCATGGTTTCCTGTTGAGTCTATACTCAGTACCAAGGATTGCTTCTACATAATGTGTAAAATAGCCCTATCTCTTACATCTTGGCTAATGTCTTCAGGTGGGATATATCTGGAGCTGTAATCGGCACTGAATGTGGAACCCTGGAATCAGGTTCATCAGCTGTTTTTCTCAGAGATGGAGAGAGAAAGCTGTGCACTCCATATATGGACACTACAGGTTACGGAAATCTGCGGTTTTATTTCAGCATGGGTGAGTATGAGCCATTAGTATGTTTTGGCATGTGCACATTTGATGAGAAAAGGTGAGTTATTCTTTTGGAGAGTGTGTTACAACCAGTCCTTCAGTCTGAGTGCCTGTCCTTTTCAGAATCTGTGCCGCACTTGATCCTCACTGCCTCAACTACCCTTGACCTTTGGTTTGGCCATTTTTCCTTCCTTCCTCACTGTCACTTGCTACTAAGCCTTCACCAGGAAGCAGTTATCACAAGTACTTTTGACAAAACTAGAATGGTGATAGTTCATCCCTTCCATACTGAGACTGGATCTAGACATGTCAAAGAAACAATTCAGTTAATTGCGTTGTAAACTCATACAGCGAAATCCGGTAGGGAAAGACAGGACTCCACAGCATCATCTTGTGTCACAGTGTTATATCGCATATACAACATATATAAAACACTTTTTCTTTACCAATTTAGCTGAGTCCTGTGTCTTCAGACCTCGTAACTCTGTGCATTTAACTCTGAGAGCCAGCTTGGTGTAGTGGTTAAGAGCGATAGACTCGTAATCTGGTGAACCGGGTTCGCGTCTCCGCTCCTCCACATGCAGCTGCTGGGTGACCTTGGGCCAGTCACACTTCTCTGAAGTCTCTCAGCCCCACTCACCTCACAGAGTGTTTGTTGTGGGGGAGGAAGGGAAAGGAGAATGTTAGCCGCTTTGAGACTCCTTCGGGTAGTGATAAAGCGGGATATCAAATCCAAACTCTTCTTCTCTTCTTCTTCATTTCCCCCTCCAAACCCTGGTAGGGGCAGAAATATATGCTATTTGATGACATCAGGACCTGAGTAAATTTTACTATACATTTCCTAGGAAGAGGTAGAAAACTGTACCTGTATTATCGTAACATCGAGTTCCAGCTTCTGTTTCTACTTCACCTGCTACATTTCCAGTGGGATGGGAGGTGTATGAGCCTAGTGTCATGGCACCTGAGTCAGAGACAGTGTTTTTGAGGAGCATAATTTGCAACAGAATTGGAGGCCAAAGTCTCAAATTGGTTATGCCTTAGTGTCCCAGAAGAAGAATCTATATTTTAAAGGTGTTGGACAGGGCTTGATAAATATACTGGTGGTCACCTGAAGAGTTCCTCCTCTTCATCTTCCTTTCTCTTGCATTTTGTGCCTTCCCATTTTTTCTTTTCTTTTCTAGCTAGTCCGGTAACGAGCTGTTACAATAATGACTTGCCTGTGGTCTAAAAGCAACCTAAGCCAGACAGAAAAGTATTCTGTACAACCTCATGCTGAAATACTTTTGGAAATCTTGTACTGGCGGGTCTTCCACAAATGGGTGGTTGTTACCTTGGTTAACACTTTGCGAAGACAGCAGATGAGATAGCAAGCAGGGGGCATAGATACAAAAGCAGAACCATCTGCCTCTCATAGTAAGAGAGCTGCAATTACTGGAGTTTTGTAACTCTTTTTGGTAGTGGGAACCAACAAGCAGAAGATTTCAATGTCAAAATCACACACTTTGTCTCTGCGACACTTTTTCCAGGAATGTTGTTTTTCAAGCTCTACAGATCAGGTAAACTACATGTGGAGCTTATTCTTTCAACACTGTGTTCATTAATGTGAAATGGAAAGACAGTAAAGGAAACAGAGAATAAATTTGCTTTTCCGATGAAGCAGCCTTTTATGTCAAAAAGAGTAAACAGCCTTTCTTACTGGAAGTAGAAGTTCTCTGATATTTGCTCTGAATTGTCACGTCTCCTCTGTGCTGCATAATGTACAAAAAAAAAAGCACAGGAAGGGGAGATTTCTGCATTTCCAGGTCTTTCAGGAGATGCACACCTGCATGAAAAACAGGAAAGACACTTTAGTCGACCTCCTGAACTCTTGGGCAAAGCTGTTGGCTCAGCAAGAAAGGCTGTCGACTTTTATGATCACACTGAAAAACGTTGTGTGAAAATTTACTTGGTTGAATATTCAAGTGGGGAAAATATTAGGAGGGTGGAAGTAAATTTTAATTTGAGTTTAAAATATAGGAGCTGAACTGCATCCAGAATAATCCTGCAGAACAGTCTTGTTGGGATTGTAAACTTCAAGTTGCAGATAAGAAACTGCATGCTTAAATGCTGTGTGAAATCAACCTTTCTGCATATAGAAAACCAGCAGAACAGTATGAAACAGTCAGGATAATGTGTTTCTTTTCTACACAGAGTTGCTTTATTTTCTTTTTCTTTTAACTTCCAAGCATGTGGTTCTCATCACTGTTTATTTAAACCTCATTTTGGGATGGGTGTTCTATTGCTGCATTTGCTGCATTTCAGTGGCATTGACTTTTGTTTCAAATGTTGCACACATCAGCTTAACAATGTTTGGCGACGGTAATTTTCACAATTGCTTTTATGTAAGGTGAGAAGATTTTAATATACAACTGAATGTTAAATCGCTAACTCCACCAATATACACATTGCTACAGGTGGGAGCTGTGATGCTGGACAAACCCATGAAAGTGACGTCATATTGTATGCAAAGATTGAAGGAAGAAAAGATCACTTAAATCTGGATACAATGACCTACACTTCTTATAGGGTAAGAGTTCAAAACAAATCCTGAAGGTAGCACAACTCAGGTGGCAAATGCTTGGCTCCTAAATTGATCCTCATTCATATATCAGATTTCTACCAATTCCCCATTCCTCTGTACCCCCCTTCCTGTTTCCCAAACTATTCCCAAATTTGAGGCAAGTTTGGAGGGGCTTGTTCAGGTAAAAATACTATTAAAATAGTTGTGAAATTAGCATGGTGTCTTCACCATTTAAAAAAATTATTGGAATTGTAGTTCAATAAGATGGCTACGAATTCTGTTCATCCTAGCCTGCCTAACAAAGTCATGGTTCCCAACCTCTTTGGGAATATGAGAATGACTCTTAGACCTATTCCTGTAAAAAGGTAAAGGTACCTTTGCCCGTACGGGCCAGTCTTGACAGACTCTAGGGTTGTGCGCTCATCTCACTCTAGAGGCCGGGAGTCAGCGCTGTCCGCAGACACTCCCGGGTCACGTGGCCAGCGTGACAAAGCTGCTCCAGCGAGCCGGCACCAGAGCAGCACACGGAAATGCCGTTTACCCTCCCGCTATAAAGCGGTCCCTATTTATTTACTTGCACTTAGGGGTGCTTTCGAACTGCTAGGTTGGCAGGCGCTGGGACCGAGCAATGGGAGCGCACCCCGCCGCGGGGATTCGAACTGCCGACCATGCGATCGGCAAGTCCTAGGCGCTGAGGTTTTACCCACAGCGCCACCCGCGTCCCTTTACCTTTACCTTTTTTACCCTAATTCAAACACAAGAGAATAGAGATGACTAATCTCCTTTCCATGGAGGCGCAGGTTACAGCAACAGCCAAGGCGACATTTTCCCACCTTCGCCGCATCAAGCAGTTGGTCCCTTACCTTTCCTGCCCTGACTTGGCCACAGTGATCCATGCGACAGTCACCTCCAGGCTTGACTACTGTAATTCACTCTATGCGGGGCTGCCCTTGAAGCTGTCCCAGAAACTCCAGCGGGTGCACAATGCAGCAGCGAGGCTCCTCATGGGGTCTCTGCCACAGGAGCATATTCACCCAGTGCTTTTCCAGCTGCACTGGCTCCTGGTGGAGTACAGGGTCAGATTTAAGGTGCTGGTTTTGACCTTTAAAGCCCTTCACGGCCTAGGACCCTCGTACCTTTGGGACTGCCTCTCCCGGTATGCCCCACGGAGAGCCTCAAGGTCCATAAATAGCAGCACCCTAGAGGTCCTGGGCCCTAAGGAAGTCAGATTAGCTTCAACCAGAGCCTAGGGCCTTTTCAACACTGGCTCCTACCTGGTGGAATGCTCTGCCTCATGAGCCCAGGGCCCTGCAGGATCTGATTTCTTTCCGCAGGGCCTGTAAGACAGAGTTGTTCCACCTGGCCTTTTGCTTGGAGCCAATTTGATTCCCCCCCTTTCTTTTTTCTTTTCCTTTCTCCTCCTGCGATGAGGCTGCATTTTAATATTTTAATGTTTCAATATTTTAATGTTGTATTTTAATCTTGTTTTTAAGTTGTATTCATTCAACTTGTTTTTATTATTGCTTGTTAGCCACCCTGAGCCCGGCCTTGGCTGGGGAGGGTGGGGTATAAATAAAAATTATTATTATTATTATTATAATGTGCAAGTACTGCTTTTGGAACAAAAGTTTTCTAGCATAGTTTGTATGTATTTATATGTATTTGTGTGTGTGTGTGTGTGTGTGTCTATTTATCAGTCTATAATTTATGTATCTCACAGATTACATTACAGAAATGTAATTAATGTGATTTCTGTTGAAGGTTCCATCTTTGGTTTCGGTTGTCATCAGTCCAGAGCTGCAGACTCCAGCTACCAAATTCTGCCTCAAGCAGAAGAATCATCAAGGGCATAACAGAAATGTCTGGGCAGTTGATTACTTCCACGTTCTGCCAGTGCTTCCTACTACTGTAACTCATATGATACAGTTTTCTATTAACTTGGGTTGTGGAACCCACCAACCCGGCAACAGGTAATTGCATTTATTTCTTTTTTTTTTATGCAATTGTTAATTTCTTTTAACAATTCTAGCTTTTATCAAACTGCCTCCCTGTGTTCCTTGGTGCATTTATACAGGGCTAGTGTTAGGATCTGAGGGCTCCTGAACAAGGGACCATCCATGGACCCTTTTCACCATGAATGGGCTGAGGTAGCAAGATAAGCAGAATGAGAGAACATAGTAGGAGAGAAGACCTTAGCTCACTGGTAGAGTGTGATTGGCAAGTAGAAGGTGCCATGAGTAATCCCTGGCATCTCCAGTTGAAAGTATTGAGCCCCTTTTGGGGCTCGTGGACACTTTTAAGAAGTTTCAAAAAATGTGAGCACCATCACAAAATGGCTGCCGTGAGGCCTGGCTAGTCACAAAGGACAAGTAACTCGCCCAAGTAACTGAGTACAAGGAAGAACTGAGGTCTGTACCTACAAATACACAACAACTCCTTTGAGCTCACAGCTTTCTGCTGTAAATTGAAAGCAAATGCATAGATGGGGTCTGAACCACAAACCATAAAATTGCTCATTTGAAACCATGGCAATAATTGTGTTTCATTATTTCTTCAAATCGCTTCTAACTAAACTCACTTCCCCAATGTCTTCCTCTCTTTTTTCAGGATTGCCTCCATAGCTCTCTTTCACAGGCAACCCCACCTATCCAAGCATGCACCCAATTCATCTCTCTCCTCTCCTCTCCTTCCTTCCTTCCTTCCTTCCTTCCTTCCTTCCTTCCTTCCTTCCTTTGGTCCTATCTGCTCTCCTTCTGCTCCACCAACACCTCATCTATACTGGTTTTGTCCTCCCTATGTAGCTCTGGCTTTCCCCTTTCCTACCTTCCCTCCATGGCCCCATCTGCTTTCTTTCTGGGTCCCACAAGGTCCCATCCACCCCTGCCCAGATGATCCATGCAAGCAAGCCAAGTCACACCATGTGTCAGAAATATTATTGTGAGCCAAGCCACATGTGAAAGACAGCAGCATTCTGTGGGTTTATGTAAAACTTTGGCATCTATTTTCTTCAGCTAGGACAGTAAAAGCATATGATAGGTTTGAAAGTTTTGGCCAACTTTTGCATACAACTTCTTAGGAACCCTTAGTTGGCCATATGTGTTCTACATATGCAAATGTAGGTGTTCTGTATTTTGGTAGACCATGCTCAGGAGAGATCTACAATTAGAACAGTCCTTTTAAAATGAATTTCTCTTTTAAGGTACAGGTACAAGCATAATTTCCTGCTTCATAGTAGGGTTTTTCAGTACAGTCTTTGATCTTTTTTGAAAGATCTCCTTTCAACTCACATAGTGGCTCGGATTCAGGGAGTTTGTTTTGCTTTATTCATTTTTTAAAAGAACTGCTAACTTCCCACAAACCTCATCTACATTTCAAAAATAATTTCACCATGCATATCTCCTTGTCCACCAAAGCATAATTTTTTAGCAGTACTCTCATTTCATGACTAGGAATATAGTAGAATATGGTGTAAATGTGGTCCTCAAAGGTATCCATAAAATTTCAACTCAAATGAAATCAGTGAAGCCTCATAAGCTATTTTAATTTACATTTAAAATATCACACACACAATAATTGTGCGGAAAGACATTCTTCAAGTAAAATCATATTCCAAATAAATTATTCTGAACTGGATAAGCCATGTGCTGGCTATTTGGCGCCAGGCTGATGAATTATTAATTTGTCTTAATGCTTCATTTGCAGAACTTAAAATGAGACTATTAGAATTAAACTGCGCTGCTTAAATTATTCTACACAGACATTTTTCAAAAGGCTACATTTCTTTCAATATTTCCCAAATTAGTTGAAAGCTCACAGAATGTGACTTGTGCTTATTCCAAAAGTATGTACTGAAAGTGCTTTTATTTTTTTTATAATGAGTGGCAGTAAAATACTTTAAAAGTTCAGAGGTGAGGTGATTCATGTTGAAAGAACTTTGGATTAACTCACACATTTGTGACCACTCACAAATACACTCCTCCTCGTTATGGACGATACAAATACACTCCTCCTCGTTATGGAGATGGTTGCAGCAGGGCATTCTTAGATGACAAAGATCAATCTGGGTTCTAGTCTGGCTTTGGGACCAAGCTGACCTTGGTCACCTTTACCTAGAACTCAGCAAGGGAAGTACAAGCCTATTCCTGCTTCTCAGTCACAATGAAGCTTTTGATAATGTTGACCTTGGCATCCTCCTGGACCAGCTCCATGGGATAGGATTGGAGGATCTGTTTTACAGTGGTTCCAGTCCTACCTATGTGGTCAGGTCCAGAGAGCATCACTGGGAGAGTGCCTTTTCACCCCTGAGAAGTTATGTTCTGGGGTGGGTGCTACAGGGCACTATTTTATACCCAGTGCTATTTAATATCTATATGAAGCCACTGGGAGCAGTCATCAGGAGATTTGGAAGAGGCTGTGTGTGCCACACATATCTAACCTAAGATGTGATCACCTGAACTGCTCCAATATGTGAATATCTCCTTAGCTAAGATCTCTCACACATGTACTTCTTGTACCCCGTACCCACCCTCCACCCACTAGAATGCTTCTTGGAGATGCATGGGAAGCTGTTCCTTCTCAAGGTCAGAGTAGTCTGATATAGGTCTAACATCTATACACACTGCAATCCTCCTCTCCCCCCCCCTCTTCTCAGCTACTTGGGAGGAGGCTGAGATTGTCTACTATGCAGCTTCTTGATCAAGAAGATAGCTATTCTCGTGTGCCTACTATATTTCTGTGCTTCTGTGGAATATAACATGCGTGCACAGCTTGGCCTTTTATCCCTGATTGTTCTGAACTTATGAAATATAAATAACCCAACTCAATTGCCAGCTCAGCCTCCTGACCCCTCCACAAGATGGTTTGAGAAACCTATTAGCAGTAGGAGCTCACAGGCCTTACCTCTCAGTTTCCCTTCGGTCTGCCTCCTTCTTGACACACCAGTCCTGGCATCAATCCTCTTTAAACCCAATGTAAAAAACAACAGCCTGCTGAGCAAGTCAGACTTGCAGAAACTGCTCTCACACCCATCAGCTAAACACTTTCTGACAAGGGTTACCATCTCATCTTTTAACGCACTGTGCTTCATGTCTGTTTCATCTTGAATGTTCAGCACTCACAGGCATTTCATACTTCAGCATCCAGGGGATCAATTATTAAATAAGCCATGATTTTAAAGCTTTTGTGTGTTCTTGCTATTAATCTCAGCTAGTGTGGGATGAATAGCCCATTTTACTTCTCTGTTTCTTTGGGTTCCTAGTGTCAGTTTGGAGTTCTCCACCAACCATGGCCGATCCTGGTCCTTACTTCATTCTGAATGTTTGCCAGAGACATGTGCCGGGTCTCACCTTCCTCACAGCACAGTCTATGCCTCGGAAAACTACAGCGGGTAAGGAAGTTCCCTCCCCAAGCAGCTCTAGTGCAAGAATGATGCAAGAGGAAATTGCTCGTGACTCTGAAAAGCAACAGATGTGATGTCAGTGTCTTAGCTCTTCTCTGTGACAAATGGAGGAAGGCATCTGATGCTATGCTAATAAATTTTATTCACCTCAGGATGTTTTAAGTGTAAGAAGGACAGCCTGATGTTTTCAGGACCCATAGTAACTGAAAAATGATTTGATAAATCTATTAAATAAACGTGAATTTCTTAAGAAT
Source organism: Podarcis erhardii (assembly GCF_964252035.2). Lineage (NCBI taxonomy): Eukaryota > Metazoa > Chordata > Lepidosauria > Squamata > Lacertidae > Podarcis > Podarcis erhardii. Next base: position 70,572,579 of record NC_138500.1, read on the forward strand.
TATATCAAGCCTAAACAGTTGCTTATGGTTAACTCCCTCTGCATATTCAAACCTAAATGGCTATATATGAGTCCTCGTTAAGCAGCAATAAAGTTACATTGCAAGTGTAAAGTAAACCTTTTATGAGTGATGTCATTAAGGCTTCCTCAAGTATGGGCAAATCCCAGTATAATAAGGATTTGTCATAAAGGCTCTTACTCTACTTTCCTTGAACATTATATGTTCGTTCCAGAATTGTTTCCAAAGTTCCTATTTGTATAACAATAATTTGAAGGATTGAGAGCAGCTAGAATAATCTGCTTCAGTGATGATAGCCAGAGAGCTTACAAGCTAAATTTAGATTTGGAAGGGGGAGAGTGAGGCAAGGATATTAAGGAATGAATATATGCAAATACAGTTGCATGCATTTGGACTTAAGCTACTCTATCCACTCCACATGCTCCTAGAGTTTAAGACGCTGTGATCCTGAAATACTAGGATACCCTTTGTCTTTGTGAGTGAATGAAGCATCTGCAACTGGTATGAGCTTGACACTATTATAACTCTAAATTGACTTGTAAGTTTGAAGGCTCATATGTTTGTTTCAGGTGGAACCGAATAACTATTCCACTTCCCAATGCAGCATTAACTAGAGATACCAGGATTCGATGGAGGCAAACAGGACCAATTCTTGGAAACATGTGGGCAATTGACAACAGTTAGTAGTATTCATTACCATCATCATTGTGCCTCAGTAGTGCCTATTGTCTGTGCTCCCTTCTCAGTGAGTGCCTTTGTGTTTCGCAATATGATAAAAATTGTAGGGATCCCAGTTTCTTAAGCACTCCCCCCCCCCAAGGTGTTGTTGTTTTCTTTATTAAAGTGAGGCTAAATATCATTTTTCCAATTTAAATGGCTTGCAGAATCTTAGGATATAACATTATGCACTGAAGCCGGCAAATACATACACCAGGGCTGCCCAAACTTTTTTCAGAGGGGACCAGATTTGATGAAGAGAACATGCGTGTGGGCTGACCAAAGTTGTTGAGCTTTTTTGAAGTTGCTGAGCTTTTTTTAAGATTTTACCCCAGGACATATACTACCACGGGGGCCAGATTAAATTGATGGGCGGGCTGTATTAGGCCCCCTAAATGGACTTTGGTCATGCCTGACATAGAGCAGTGGCGTAGCGTGGGGGGTGCAGGGGGGCCGGCCGCACCAGGCGCAAATCCACGGGTTAGGGGGCACAAATCCACGGGTTAGGGGCGCAAATCCACGGGTTAGGGGGCGCAAATTACTTGCCTTGCCCCGGGTGCTGACAACCCACGCTACGCCACTGACAGAGAGAGAGAGAGAGAGAGAGAGAGAGAGAGAGAAATATAGGGAAATCCTAGAAATTGTTTTGAAAACATAAACCTGATTTACGTATGTAATTTAAAAAAAAAAAATAATGCATGTGTCCTATTACACAGCCACATGTGGAGTTGCAGGAATGATTTCTCTGGCTAGGTCCAGATGTACCAGGAAACCAAGGTTTAGAGATTTGCCACCACATGCTCTCCTAATGTCCATTTCTCTTCACTCTCCCTGTCTCTTGCACAGGAATTGCCCGGACACTTCTCTGCGTGGGTTTAAATATTACAGCTAACCATCACTACATCCATCTGAGTGCAATCAACCACACACTCCTATTTTCACTTTTATTATTGTGTTTAAACTGAGTCTCCAGAGCGGGTGTAGGAGTATGGCTGGTTTCATTTTAATCCTGAGTGGGCAAGGAATTCATTTGCAAGAGGGAAGAGGCAGGGAGAAAGTAGGCAGAATTTCAAAGCCTGCTCCGAGTCCTCCAGTCCTCGTTTAGCAGGCCTTATTGCCAGTAGATATGTAGATTAAGTCATATGAGATCTATTAATAAAATAAGAAGGGCATGATCAAAGCAAAAGCATTTTACAATGTAGCACTTCATTTGTGAATGACATACTATATATCTGGTTTTATAGTAAACATATTTGAGGAACAAGAAAGCTGCAAAATGTCCAAAGCTCTGCAAAAGAATGTGAGAGTTCACTAATATCCCCACAAAGAAATAGGATAAATTCTAACATTATTTTATTATAAATGCAGGTTTTCAGGCCAAGATCTCTGATGTTGATCTGTGAGTGTGTTGTTGCTTTAACGAAAATTTTGCATCAAGCTAGGAAGTATGAAAAACGGAGTACACTTCTTCTTTTAAACAAGTTGCAGTCCAAAAGCTGCACCATGTAACTCAGTTTTTACAGGAAATACCTTACATGAATTAAAGCTGCAGTCCTATACATACTTATTTAGGAGTGAGCCTTACTGAACTCAGTGAAACTGAGTAGACATGACTAGGATTGTGCTATTAATCTTATGGAAGGGGAGATGGGGAAGAACCTTTGATAAGTGATATTAAAATGTGTGATAGTTAATTCCTGCTGTTTTTTGTTGTAATGTTATTCACACATGCAGATTTTTATTTTTTGCATTAACTAGGGATTAACTGTTTTTGAGCTTTTGAGGCAATATTAATGTTTTGGATTGTGTGTGGTGACATCCCCTAAATGAAGGAAAATGGACATCTAACACTTTTCACTGTGTATTGTTATTAAGAGGGTATCCATGAAAAAACCGTAAGGCTAAAGCCTTCTAAACAGAACAATGGCAGCACAATTGGTGACTGAATGTTCATGTTTTGAAACCAAAACAAGTCCGCATGAATTTTCCATCAGAAATACATATTTAGCTTGCCAGTTTGGGCCTGAACACGGCAATGGCAAGGCATTCCAGTGCTAGCTTCAAAGTTTCCAGTGGGAAAACAGGGCCAAACCAGGGACAATTTCAGTATCATGCCGGTTAAATGGAATGACTTTGTTCACATGGGAGTCTATGAGAGTGCTGGGTCTCCCCTGCTAGACACTAGAGTTTGTTGTCATAGCATGTACATGCTATACAGTGTTATTTGAAATGTTGTACTGTATTGATCATTACTAACTTCTTAGGTTGTCACACACTCATTGTGTGTTATTCATATCCATTGCTGGTTTTCTTGTATTTGTCTTGGGTCTTATTGAGCTCCTGGATAATGGATATAGTAAGGCTATTTTTGGAAAACTGCTTATCAACATCAGTTTCCTGCAAAAAAAGGGCAAATGTCCAAAAAATATCCAAATCATAAACTTAATTGTAACAATATTCAAAAGAACATAAATCATCTTGCAAGAGCAAGTTTTGTTTCAGTCAGAGTCATAGTTAACAAATGCTTCCATCCATATATTCACTATAAATCTATCACTTACACAGTCACATTGCTTGGATTAAATATCCTAGTCTTGCTTGATATTATGAAGTCAGTATATCTGTGCCTTGTTTGTTTTTTCTTTGTCTCAGAATTTAATATAACTAGTTTTCTTTATCTGCAGTTTACATTGGGCCATCTTGCCTCAAATTCTGCTCAGGTCGAGGGCAGTGCAGTAGAAATGGCTGCAAGTAAGTCTGATATAAACCACTGGCCAATGTATTTGTGCTTCATATTATGGTTCTTTCTAGTTCGTCTGTCCTCTGGGAATGCACCTTCTCCTGGTAGAATAGGCAGGATCCTCTACAAGTGGTTATCAAGAAGAGTTCTCGCCTTGCTTAGACCAGACTCTTGTTAAGTCATTCTGTCATTCATTCAGCCCATATGGAATCAAAACAATTATCAGGTCCTCTTATGTGGCATAAGGTGGGGACAGTGCTATTCACCAAATACTACTGCAGTCTTTCAGAGGGGCCTGCCTGGGATCCGCGATGTAACATGGACTTCAGCACCACCTAATGGGTTGCTCCCTTTGTCTTTTGCCTTTACTTTGTTAACCATGCCTATTATTACTTCTCCCAACTGGCAGTGGAAAAGGGCATAGCTTCAGCTGCAGGGGGGGAAGCATTTCCCATGAGCGCTGTCAGGGGTTCAGGGAGAGAGACGCAGATGAGGGAGGAGAGAGAAAGTGAGGGGGAAGGATTCCAGACTGACGAGGAAGAGGATGACAATGACCCAAGATTGTCCATGAGTCCGTCCAGTGAATCGGAGGACTCCCAAAAGGGAGCCCCTCTGGTCAAGCCAAGGGGAGCTAGAGGGGGAAGCAGTCAGGAGCAGGGAAACGAAGGGGGAACCCCCAGTGGGAGTTGGAGAGCGAGACCGGCTGCTCCGCTGGAACGGAGTGAGGGGGGAGGAGTGACCAGTGTGTCAGAAGGAGCAGAACAGGAAGCAGAGAGGGGAAGGAGATCAGGGCAAAACGTCCTGCCGGAAGGGGAGGAAAGTAGTATCGAGGGCAGTGTAACTGTCGAAGGCAAGGTCAGGAGCAACGTACGCGCGCCAAGTTCAAAATGGGAGGCGCGCGGAAATGAAGAGAGTCCTGGGGAGGAGCCTGGTCCCAAAGCCCGAAGGAGGGGGGAGGAGGCGGCAGAGGACTCAGCCTCTGGAGAGTCCCGAAGGGAGAGAACACAGGGGGGCAGAAAGACCCTGCGGAAAAGGAAAGAGAGAAAGAGGTGGACCAGTACAAGCCTCTTAAACTGGTGTAGAGGGGGGACCGACTCAGAGGGTACTTCAGCGGTCTAAGCGTAACAGACGTAGGGTCACGGAGCTCGGATGTAAAGCTAATAATGTTCTTCAATTAAAGCTTTTGTACATAAGCTGGAGTGGACTTTGGTCTCTTGTGAGCTGGGACCACGGGTGACTCTGACAAGCGCCATACCCGCTACTTCAAAAATTATTTGCCTTTTCTCCAGAGGTTTTGGAGCATTTTAAAGTTCCTCTAACAGACACTCCAATGGTCACCCTAACTTTTAACATTTACCATCCAACCATAACAATAGTTGCACTGAAGTTTTGAGACTGACTCCATTAGCCTCAGAGCCTCAGCCTCTATTTGCTAGGGTTCTGGTTATGTGGACTGGTCACCTACCGTATTTTTTGCTCTATAAGACGCACCAGACCACAAGACGCACCTAGTTTTTGGAGGAGAAAAACAAGAAAAAATATATTCTGAATCTCAGAAGCCAGAACAGCAAGAGGGATCGCTGCTCAGTGAAAGCAGCAATCCCTCTTGCTGTTCTGGCTTCTGGGACAGCTGCGCAGCCTGCATTCGCTCCATAAGACGCAGACACATTTCCCCTTACTTTTTAGGAGGGGAAAAGTGAGTCTTATAGAGCAAAAAATACGGTAACTGCTTTCACCAAATCTATTAATTAAAAAATGGTCTGTAAAATATATCTTTGTCTGTGACCTTTGTAGCAGAGTCCCTTTTTGATTGAGTGGTAGTTGGGCCTAGGTTTCTGGCCTCGGTGTCAGTCACAAGCAGAAATGAGGCCATGCCTCTCTTTGGCCATGGAGCTCTCATTTGCAGCTGTGGATCATGAAAGCTCGGAATTTCCCATGATTCCCAACTACAAAAAAAAATAATGGGAGTCCTCTGCTATATGTTACCCCTACCGTTCCCTAGCGCTTTGTGCAAAAAAGGTTAGCGAGTGGCAAAGTAATAATAATAATAATAATAATAATAATAATAATAATAATAATAATTTATTATTTGTACCCCGCCCATCTGGCTGGGTTTCTCCAGCCACTCTGGGCGGCTTCCATAAAAGCCAAGAATACACTAAAATATCACAGATTAAAAACTTCCCTGAAAAGGGCTGCCTTAAGATGTCTTCTGAATGTCAGGTAGTTATTTATCGCTTTGACATCTGATGGGAGGGCGTTCCACAGGGCGGGCGCCACTACCGAGAAGGCCCTCTGCCTGGTTCCCTGTAGCTTTGCTTCTCGCAATGAGGGAACCGCCAGAAGGCCCTGGGAGCTGGACCTCAGCGTCCGGGCAGAACGATGGGGTCGGAGACGCTCCTTCAGGTATACTGGGCCGAGGCCATTTAGGGCTTTAAAGGTCAACACCAGCACTTTGAATTGTGCTCGGAAACGTACTGGGAGCCAATGTAGGTCTTTCAAGACCGGTGTTATGTGGTCTCGGCGGCCGCCCCAAGTCACCAGTCTAGCTGCCGCATTCTGGATTAGTTGTAGTTTCCGAGTCACCTTCAAAGGTAGCCCCACATAGAGCGCATTGCAGTAGTCCAAGCGGGAGATAACGTAAGGTTATCTCGGGTGTTCCATTGAACCCTTCAAAAAAAATTTGACTTTTTTCAGAGTGTTCCCATGAAACACTTCTAGCAACTTGCTTTGTTTTGGGTCAGACCAGAAGTGTGTGTCCACGCATCCAAAGGAATGTGAATGACACCTGTTAGATGTGGGTAGGGTTCTTATTTATTGCACTTAGGATGTACCAAGCCATGTCAACAGAGAGCTGACTTCCACGTCATGCTAAGCCATACCACAGCTTAGTGTGAACTCAAAAGGGTTAGGGTTCCTGGAGATGAGTCTAGAGCTATCACATTCTTCCCCCAGTCCTCCTGCTGCTGCAGTGCTGTGTTTCCTTCAGACAAACTATGACTATAAACCTAGGAACAAACCTTGGAGTTACAGCTCATGGTTTACTGGAGAAGACACAGTGGGGCACATAGAGAACAATGAAGGCAGGGATTCCTGTTTTCATACCTGTACAGTGGTGCCTTGGTTCTCAAACTTAATCAGTTCCGGAAGTCCTTCCCAAAACCAAAGCGTTCCAAAACCAAGTCGCGCTTTCCCATAGAAAGTAATGCACAATGGATTAATACATTCCAGACTTTTTTTAAAAAAAACCAAACCTAAAACAGCAATTTAACATGATTTTTACTATCTAACAAGACCATTGATCCATAAAATGAAAGCAATAATCAATATACTGTAATATAAAATCAATAAGACAGTGTTGTAGATGATAAAAATTAAAATTAATTATTTTTCTTACCTGCACTGATGATAGTCATTATTTGGATGGGGGGCTTTTATCCATTTCCGCAGTCACACAATCAGTCAGTAGCTGAACTGGGTTCCACACAGTCACAAAAACAAATTAACCGAAAAAGCCTCAAAAACAAAAATGCAAAATAGCTAGCAAAAACAAAAGCGCCAAACGTAATCCCTTCCAGAAGTCCATTTGACTTCTGAAATGTACAAAAACCAAGGCGCGGTTTCTGATTGGTGCAGGTGCCCCAGAAACAATAGCCAACAGCTGCATCGGATGTTCAGCTTCCGAAAAATGTTCGAAAACTGAAACACTTACATCCGGGTTTTTGGCGTTTGACTACCAAGGTGTTTGAGAACCAAGGTACCACTGTATTATATTTCTCTCTCTGCTATTATGTTTTTATTTTGACCATTCAGTTTCCTTTCCCTAATCTAGTTGCTGTTATAACATATAACACAGCTTCTTGGATTTTTGGAATTCCTGCCCTATGTTATTTTAGTCTGGGCAAGGCAGAGGACAGACTGCCCTATAATAAATTCCACTGCAGTAAATAGGTATTACTGTCAAGTAGAAGAGTTTTGTTGTCTCGGGACAGGATTTCCGCAGTTTAGCAAAAGAATGTTTGAATGTGCTTTAAGAAAAAATATTTGTAGAGATTCAAAACTGAAGAGGAATGGTAGCTGGGTAGACTTAATTTAATTTTTTGAAGTTTTATACAGCATTATGGTTGTTATGTCTGAAGACATGTGACTTTATCCATGAATTGATCTTTATCATACCTATAATATTTAGCTGAACATAAAATTCTTATGTTTTATTACAGATGTGATCCTGGCTTTTCAGGGCCCGCATGTGAAATGGCCTCCCAGACCTTTCCTATGTTTATATCTGAGAGTTTTGGCAATTCTAGGCTTTCTTCGTATCACAATTTTTACTCTATCCGTGGTGCTGAAATAAGTTTTGGTTGTGGAGTCCTAGCAAGTGGCAAAGCCTTGGTTTTTAACAAAGACGGGAGGCGTCAGCTTATCACTTCTTTCCTTGACAGCTCACAGTCCAGGTAAATAGAAATAAATGGAAATAACACATTGAAGTTACAACACGGGATCAAGAGAGCCTCGGGTATCATGTATTAAAACTCGCAGCCTCCAATAGAGAAAATTGATCTAACATGTTACTAGTTTCTTAATATACTTCTTATTTGATTTTGGTTGTGTGGAATTTAATTTTAAAATTCATTTGCTTTATCTGCAGCACTAAGTATTTAATACATTTGGGGGCAACTATTGTATGCCTGAGTTTGCAAACATGCGGCATTAATATCAAAAGTGAGTGTTGGAGCCAAGTGCTAATTAATTATTTATGAGGTTATATTTATTTTGACAGCTTGTGGCAGCTGATTAGATCCATTCGATATCTCCTCCACCCCTCCGGTTCCTAATAAATAATTGAAGGCAATAATGATTGGCATTTTAAAACAATATATTCCACATTGCATTGCTGGACTGAATAAACAATTTCAGCTTCACAAAGACCCTATAAATATTGTTTTCCTTGGCTTGTCTAGATTTTTAAGATTTAAAAAAACAACCACAGTTCTAGGACGAGAGTGCTGTATAAATTGCAATTTACAATGATCCATGCCCTTGTTATCTAGGTTCCTCCAGTTCACCTTAAGGCTTGGAAGCAAATCCGTCCTGAGTACCTGCAAAGCGCCTGATCAGCCTGGAGAAGGAGTATTGCTGCACTATTCATATGACAATGGGATTACGTGGAAACTGCTGGAACATTATTCCTATCTCAACTACCATGAACCAAGGTACAACAGTCATTTTCATGGAGAATGATGTGCTTCCCCAGTTAAGTGCTGGCTGTCTACAGCCCCATCCATAACACACTTAAGCTGAAGCACTTGTGTTTAAGATGATTTTGACAGACTCGGTTTAGTAGGAGTTGTTGGTTGAATTGAATTATCGCTGCAGTGTGCAAATTACTTTCATTGTTGTGGGGGTTTTTGTACCCTTCTCATGTTTTGAATTTAATATTATTTGAGAATGTGGGCGCTCCTTAGATATTTATGGATTAACTGTATATGTAATGAAAGGCTGCATATTTTGGAAACAATATCAGCAACTGATAGGAGTATAGCATCTAGATCAAGGGAAGTAATAGTGCCACTGTATTCTGCTCTGGTCAGACCTCACCTGGAGTACTGTGTCCAGTTCTGGGCACCACAGTTCAAGAAGGACACTGACAAACTGGGGCGTGTCCAGAGGAGGGCAACCAAAATGGTCAAAGGCCTGGAAACGATGCCTTATGAGGAACGGCTAAGGGAGCTGGGCATGTTTAGTCTGGAGAAGAGGAGGTTAAGGGGTGATATGATAGCCATGTTCAAATATATAAAAGGATGTCACATAGAGGAGGGAGAAAGGTTGTTTTCTGCTGCTCCAGAGAAGCGGACACGGAGCAATGGATCCAAACTACAAGAAAGAAGATTCCACCTAAACATTAGGAAGAACTTCCTGACAGTAAGAGCTGTTCGATAGTGGAATTTGCTGCCAAGGAGTGTGGTGGAGTCTCCTTCTTTGGAGGTCTTTAAGCAGAGGCTTGACAACCATATGTCAGGAGTGCTCTGGTGGTGTTTCCTGCTTGGCAGGGGATTGGACTCGATGGCCCTTGTGGTCTCTTCCAACTCTATGATTCTATGATTCTATGATATACTACCATCAAAGTCACCTATACATGCCTACTCAGAATTATGTCCCTTTCATTTTGCTGAGCCTTATTCTCATACGATTATGCCTCAGTCCCATTACTGCACTACAGTATTTAAAGGTTTTACTACATAGAGCCCAAACCTAGTTCCCCTCGGCTGTGCCCTTGTACCTTCCCAAAGCAATCTGGTAACGACTCTTCTTTCCCTGTTCAGTGCATGGTAATAATGATAGTGATGAGGATTTTAGAATTTCATTTCCTTCCTGAAAGTGGAACTTCCATTCTAGAAATATTTTCCATGTTATGTATGATGTATGAATTAAGGAAAGCGGCTGCCAGTACAGCAGAACAATCTATATAGTTTTATATACCTTTTCCACTGAATTCTTTGTATAATGGATTCTACAAGAGGCAGTTTTCTTTATTTATTCATTTGCTCTCTATCCTGCCTTTCATCCCAGGAACTCAAGGCTATGTGTACATGCTTCTTCCTCACCTTTATCCTCACAATAATCCTTTGAGGTAGGTTAGATCAAGATAGAGTGACCAGTCCAAGGTCACCTAGCAAACGTATGGGTCAAAGGTCTACAACTAGTCTTTGCCTGCAGCGGCAGGTCATCAGAGAGGGGACTAGCTGGGTATTTCTTGACTTCCCTGTTTGATAGTCAGAATTGCTGCTGGGTTAAACGCAGAGTAACTTTGGGCTTTATTGGAATAGTTATCTTGTGGTGCTGTGGGTTAAACCACAGAGCCTAGGGCTTGCCGATCAGAAGGTTGGCGGTTCAAATCCCCGCAACGGGGTGAGCACCCTTGCTCAGTCCCAGCTCCTGCCAACCCAGTAGTTCGAAAGCATGTCAAAGTGCAAGTAGAGAAATAAGTACCGCTCCGGCAGGAAGGTAAACGGCGTTTCCGTGTGCTGCTCTGGTTCGCCTGAAGCGGCTTAGTCCTGCTGGCCACATGACCCGGCAGCTGTATGCTGGTTCCCTCGGCCAGTAAAGCGAGATGAGCGCCGCAACCCCAGAGTCGTCCGCAACTGGACCTAATGGTCAGGGGTCCCTTTACCTTTACATGCACATCTATCCTCACTGGGTAACATTGCCAGGAGCAATGTACAACTATACTTCAGTACTGGATTCCTTTATCTGTTTAAAAGCAAGCCTTATTCATTTATTTCTGAACTTATATACCACCCTATACCTGAAGGTCTCAGGGTGGTTCACAGAACAAAATCATAATATAATAACACAAAATATGTAATAAAGACAACAACAACAACAACAACAACAACAACAACCCAATAACCCTTTCCCCCCAAAACCCCACATTTTAAAAGGGCATAGGATTTCAATCAGATCAACCAAAGGCCTGGTTAAAAAGGAATGTTTTTGCCTGGCGCCTAAAGGTGTACAATGAAGGCACCAGGCAAACTTCCCTAGGGAGAGCATTCCACAGACAGGGAGCCACTGCAGAGAAGGCCCATTCTTAGACCTCTTGGGCAGGAGGCATTTGAAGAAGGGCCTCAGAAGATGATCTCAGGGTCCGGGTAGGTTCATATGGAAAGAGGCAGTCCTTGAGGTATTGCGGTCCTGAGCCGTTTAAGGCTTGACAAATCTATGTATACATACATGTCAGGAGATCAGAAGTGGCTCACTTGGTGGGATGGTGGAACCTGGTTGGTGCTGCTTACCAGGAGAGGGAGAGGTGTGGTGGCAGTGAGGTCAAGTGATGGCAGAGTATATCAGCTGGTTAATTTGTCTTTTGGACCAATTCTGATGTAAATTCTCCTTTTGTAGAGGCATACCCATGGGTATTTAGAAAATATTAGGGAATCAGTTAGCACATTCTGTCTGCAAGAATAAATGTGATATCACAAGATACTTTGAGTGCATATATTAAGATTCACAAAGACAGCTTAGCAAGCACTTTCTGAAAGTGCTGTTATTTGCCATGAGTGAAGATGCAAAGAGGTTTTGCATATATGTGAAGAATCAAAGAGCAACATAACAGCACATACCTCAGGTAATTATAAGGCCCATACAAAGGGGAAAGAAGGAGCACGATGCTAAATGTATGAATTCATTCCCCAACGCCAGTCACTTATGCCAACTTACTTACAGGTTTTCTTTGAAGGAAAAAAAAATAAGAAAACACACAGAGAGACTCAGTAGAAATATACTGAAAGCATTTTTTGCCAGTATTTAATTGTACATTGATGGAGACAAATGCTCCTTATGCTGTCCTGCCACACATCTCACCTTGCGTGTTGCATGTGGGCATCTGCTGTTATTGATTTATGGAACATTCACAAAGATGTCATTGCCATGGCAATTAATGTATGCTCCCTGTAGCTGTGTACTGTAATTGCTCCTGGAAATTTGATATTATTCTTAATTTTCTTCACAGTTTGTCAAGTACAGGTTTTGTTGTCACAGCTGTCACGAGAAATCAAGTGGCCTTGAAGACAGTGGTAGGCTCATGGGACTGGCTGGCAAAAGAAATGCATGGGCAGTACAAAACTGCACACAATCTCATCCTCTGATGGGAGTTCATTTTTATGTTTTGGAGAAATGAGTATTTTCTAGGGATTGTTCCTCCAGAAATACTGCAGTTGGGTCTGCAGTTATGTCAGTGCTATGATGAAAACAAAGGGAGAAATAAATTGTTTAATGGAGGAATATAGCATGTGCTACATGCTGTAGCCAAAGACACTGGGGGCAGTAAAGCTGACAAAAGGTTTTTAATTCAACTTTTGGAATGATTCTAGCATAAAGGGTTTGGTTTTTTTCCTCTACAGAGACATGACCTAGAGTTCCATGTCTTTTCCCAAAAAGCATTTATTTGAGTGGGAAATTAGCTTGGGAAGCAGTCATTAACAGAAGAAGAGCAAGAAGGGGCAAGGGGCTGATTAATCCTTTCCCCTGTCATGATATTTGTAAATATATATATATATATTCATCCTCTAGGCTACTTTCCCACCTGCTGGGGGGAGACCTCATGTCTTCTCCTTCCCCATGGATGAGAAAGTGGCTTGTGGGTCATTTTGAAGTGACAATATATGAGGGGTGAAAATAGAGCAGACTCTCTTCACATGATCTTCCTTTGCTCAGATTGCCATCTTGCCAAGCCTGCTTTTGGTTTTTAAAACTCATGGGAAATGTTATGTAATGTCTAGTAGGGCCCTGACTGTAGCTAGCAATCTTTTTTAGAGATGGCAAGAGTTGCTTATACTTGGTCTGCTGTATGGTGATAATAACAACTGTCATTTTGACTTACCTTAAAAGAGCTGTAACGATTATTGGGAATTATCTATGCATATGAAGAGCTTTTAACATGTTAAACTGCTATAGAAAAAAAAGTGAAGTTGCATTTTTCTCCTGTGGAAACATTGGTAATTTTTGTGTAGGCCTTTTCCAAAGTTTCGAAATGGTTGCCTGGAAAAGTACTGTAAGTATAATGTAGCTCAGGGAAACCTTGCGCTGTAAGAAACTCCCCCATCATGCACATTTGATCATCGAAACAAGTTTTGTTTAAATATGTTTTGACAGTCTTTTCCAACAAATATATTCCTGGAGCTATTGTACATCCACCGTATGGATAACTGGGATGATTTAGACACCCAAAGTGCTAGTTGTGCCTGTTGAAATTCAGACAGCTAATATAAAATTATATACTGCACCATAAATATGTTCTCCTGAAGAATTCAGTGCAGCCCACCTACTGGCTATATCTTACTTACTATCATAATTTATTGATCTCCAGAGACCTCTTGAATGTGTGCCAGCTACCTTTTGCTGGTGATACACTACAAGAGAAGACTCTAATTCTTTTCCATTTGCTTTAAGCTAGTACATAATTCTGCTTTCTGCCATTCACATTTTATCACTTGTATTTTTCACTCCGTTCTCCTCTAACTCTGCTTATTTCTAATTTATTTAGCTTGGAATTGTAATCTTTCCACCAAGGTTTGCTTTGTCCTTACCATAATGACATTTGGTTTAGTAGTCTTGTATAATATTACTAACCTCAGTAATAGCAACCGTGCATTGGGTTTTTAAAAAATACATGCATGCAGGGCAGTCAATGTACACTGAATTTCACAGAATTAATTAGGGGAAAGGGCCCCTGCCAAAAGGAACTTGCAATCTGAATTTTAATAGTGGGGAAAGGAGGGAGGGAGACACATGGGGTAGCAAGTGATAAAACATGAGCAAAAGCAGCTATACATATTTAGACTTGGGTTACAATAGGGGAAAAGGATCAGAGCAGGAATAGACAACAGAACGGCAGTCAACGGAGGTTTGTTTTTAGGAGGGATTGGAAGAAAAATATGAAGGGGCCTCATGCAAAGGCATTGGCTTTGTAGAACCATTTAAGAGGTTTCTCTACCATGGCAGTTTCAATAAGTTCATTTTGTTTGTTTTTTAAAGAATAATTTCAGTGGAGCTACCAGAAGATGCAAGGCAGTTTGGCATTCAGTTCCGATGGTGGCAGCCATATCATTCTTCTCAAGGCGAGGACGTGTGGGCGATTGATGAAATCATCATGACTTCTGTACTTTTCAACAGTATTAGCCTAGACTTCACTAACTTGGTGGAAGTTACCCAGTCTCTTGGATTTTACTTGGGAAATGTTCAACCATACTGCGGCCATGACTGGACACTTTGGTGAGTATTTCGGGTTTTTGGTGTGAAATTTCATTCTTATATTACTTGCTTGAGTAGAAGCCCCAGTAAACTCAGCAGAACTTAGTATCATGTAAAAACCTGCTTTTAGGATATGGATATAAATCTTTAAGTAAAAAGGATAATAGAGCATGTTTCTAAGTATCCTAATGAGTGTAGAAAAGGTCTAATTGATTTCTGCAGATGACTCTCTTCTTACTTGTTGTTCATTAGAATTTTCCCCTGGGCACATAACATGAACAACAATGTGTTCGTTGACCTATATGTAATGAGGGGTAAATTTTACACTGCAATGCAATGTGATTTATGCTTGATGGTGAGCCTGTGCTCACATGGTTTCTTTGCCTGCAACATGTTGGAAGTTTATCCTGAACTGATCACTGATGTAAATTAAAGAATAATTAGCTGCTCTGATTTCCTTCAGTTACATTAATTAATTTATGCAAATTAAGGCAGGGAGATGGGACATAACGTGATTAGAGGACACACTTAAAACACAATTGATAAAGAGTTTTCTGTGTAGCTACTTAATCTTTTGTATTTAGCAGGACCTATCTCGCAACAATTCTATTCAAGGGATATATGATCTAGCCAAATCTAAGCACTTCTAAGGTCTAGCAATGTAATGGGACAGTTAAACTCCTATTTATCTCTCTACCCCCATTGAATCCAATGGGGTTTTGAAAGGTTTTCACTGTGGCTGGATAGGTTCCCAGCAGTTTTCAGATATAAAATGGTCTCTGTATGGAAAACTCATAAACCTACTCCCGTGAATGTTTTCCCCTAGTGTTTTTGCCAACATCCCCATAGTGTGGGATATGTAATATCTACTTGCCAGCTGCTTTCTCGTTACAAAATCCTGTTACTGCATATCAGATAGGTCATATTTTGCCAGTATAGCAGGCTTCTTGGTGCCCCAATTCACCTACAGAATGGTGTTCAGGGAATTGTCTCTTGTTTTGCCATAGCTCTACTTCTGCTCTTAGTTCTGTATTTCACATTAGTGGTTTTTTTAATACTACTCTGCTGTGAGTTGCCGTTGCAGCACCAGCAATTCCCTACACTGCAATTGTATGACACCCTACAGTTCCATGCCACACTACATATTGGAGTATCGCAGTGGCAGATCAGTTATCAAACCACATCCGTAATGCTTTCCAGTGCATTACTGTACATTGTAAAGATGGATTGTGACAACAATATGCAGAATGCATATTAGGGGTTTTTATTTATTTTTAGTTTTATTCTGCCCTTCATCCAAAGATTACAGGGCAGTTCCAAATATAAAAATACAAGATGGGAACACCAATTACACAATAAGAGTAAGAACAAAAACAAAGACCCCCTTCCCACAAACACCTTTCAAAAGACATAGGCCTGGTCAAAGAGAAATGTTTTTGCCTGGAACCTAAAGATGAAGGCTCTAGGCAAGCCTCCCTGTGGAAAGCATCCCACAAATGGGTAGCTCCTGCGAAAAAGGTCCGTTCTTGTGTTGCCACCCTCTGGATCTCTGCTGGAGGAGGCACACAAAGAAATGTTGTTTGATTTTCTATGCAAAGTACCTTTAACCCTTATTCATTTTTTCCACTTATGAACATTCTCATCACATGCATTTCTTGTGAATTTTATGACAAGAGTGAATCTATTGAATAAAGGGCGATCTGTAGTGAGGACACTGTTACTTCCGTAAAGCGAAAGTGAGAGATTACAAAGTTGAAAGCTGCTTTGTATGGGAGGGTTTCTTTAAAACTTAGTAAATAAATAAAAAAGTTACTTCTGAATGGATATTTCCATGTATGAGACTATGCTTGTGTGAGTAAGACCCAATGAATAGTACTTCTGGGGAGGAAATATGTGTGTGCTATATAGATTCCGGTATATAGGTTCTTTCACACTGGAATGTAGGGTTAGACCCAGATGGGTTTCTCATGCCTAAAGTAGACACACTGAAATCAGTGGAGTTTAAAGTTAGGCATGACCACTTACATCAAGACCAAGGGTTGGCAACCTGTGGTCCATGGGCCACAAGCGGCCCACAGGGGTCGTTTAAACGGCCCAGGAGCAGCCCCTGAACCAAGCCGCCCACTCGGTGAGTCCTCGCGTGCTTCACTAAACCGGCATAGCGCGGACTCACTTCCATGGCATTGGAAATCGCGTCTGTGCAGACGCAATCCGGCCCACCAAGTGATCTACGCGGGAGTGAACTGGCCCAGATGAGGTAAAACTTGCCGACCCCTGATCAAGACTAACCGTGGATCCAGCACTTAAGATATTATTATGAACCAAAGCAGTATAATGCACCAATGGAAAGAATCAGTTTTATTAAGCTATGTTTCAATTGCCTTTGAAGGTTTTATTTCATAATGCACTTGCATATGAATATTGCATTAGCATAAACTTTATGTACTAGTATTACTAATGCATTAGGACTGGTATGGTGAAAAGTTATTTTTCATTAATTGTCAGCATCTGTTCAAATAAAGTTGAAAGGTATCCTGATTCAAACATGAAGGCTCCAAGCCTGATTACAAGAACTTTATTTTTCTGCTTTCATCAAACCACCCAGTAAACGTTCATCCATCTCTAATCAAGATTTTTCCCCTGCTATGGATTTGCTATGTAATGAATAATTTGCTTTGAGAAACTGGAATCATTGTGATTATGAGAAAACAGTAAATAATAGAACTGTTGGCCCAAGGGCACCCAGGACTAACACGCCAGGATTTTTATTAACAAGTAGATTTTGAACAGTCTGATTTGACTTTCTGATCACCTCTCAAACTAAAAGGAGTTGACTTGGCTGTGAGAACAACGTAAAATGTGCTTTGGCAGTGATAATGAGGCTGTTGAAACTGCATTAACCACTTTAATAAGGACAATGGAAGTACTCACTGCTCATTAAAATGAAACAACATGGCCATGCTCAAACTGTTTGCATCATTTTCATCAAAGAGTTGGCATGAAAGGCCTTTAATGCCATTGCTTTCCCTCTGGTCTCCTTAGATTGGCACAGCATATGTGGGGATTTTTTTTGATGGGCTTTTTTTATTAGGTGGCAAGGTAAAAGTTCTTTTCTTGTTTTTTCTTCTTTTCTTCTTTTGGTTTCCCCCCGCTCCCCCTGTAAGTCCAAACAAGAAACTACAGTGCTAATTACTCTGCAGCCTTCTCTTCTTGGTTGATTATTGGTTGATTATTGCTGAATTGGACAGAAAAGCATTGTGCGCACTTAAATTATTGGGCTGTATAAATATTCTTTGGGTGCTATGTGAGATGTGAACTATTCCCTTCCCTGACCTTGCATGTCTCAAGGGAAATTTTTTACTTATATCAGGTCTGTGCAAATGGCTGGTAGTTAAATTAATTATTGTTGGCTTCTCCCAGCTGTGAGTCCATTTGCTTCTCATTTTCTAACTCATGACTTTCCATGAGCATGGATTGCTATGGCATGAAGAGTGTTCTCCTGGGAGAACTCTGACAATTGCTTTTTCATTAGAAGAACTGTAGTCAATATGCTATAAATCATTTTACACCATGTCATCTTAAAGCACAATTTCAAGGGGGGGGGAATGCTTATAATTATATGGTGGGTTTCCTTCTGTCGACAGGAATTTGTAAAGCAGAATCTATTTCTGCTTCAAGATTTAAGCTCTGGCATCTATAAAAGCTTTTATACATTTTCCCACTGAAGTATTTCCTCTCCTTTACTGCAGCTTAATGGAGGGAAATTAGCTCAAACTATAAAGTAACTTGTTCCATTAATTATCCATTAACATTCAGACCAATATTTGGTGGTGGTAATAATAATAATAATAATAATAATAATATGAACAGCCCAGATCACCTTTGAAAGCTAGAGTGGTTTAACTATACACAGTGGATAAGGTCTGTGTTTTTTCCTGTTACTGTAGGCATATGAAGTAATAACCTAGGTTTGTACCAAGTCACGCTGGAATTATTTCCAATTTGCTTAAGTGGGGAGGCACTTGTTAATCTTAAAGTTCTGTGAGCATTTGCATAGAGATTTGTATAAATATATTACAATAGCAATGAATGAAAGAATGAATGAATGAATGAATGAATCTCCGAAAAAATCAGATTTGTGTATCAGTACATCCAATAGCTGCAGTGATCTACGTGACGGTGGCTCAGCTTTTCCTAAAAAGAGCTAGGTGGTAGTAACCATGGCTACTACTAATGGTTCACAATGGTATCCTAATTCAGATTTCCCCCTTGCATTAACGGCTAATCTGCTAAATACAGAAAAGCATTTTCACACTCCCATCCAGTGTTTCTGGACGATGTACTGAGCTCCATGGATGCTGGTACCATTACTTGTGTGAAATTCCATATATGAAACTTCATATATTCCATATATGAAACTGTATTGAGGTCCTTAGAGGTTAAGGCAAGTGAATCAGACATGACCAAAAAAACCACCTCCCTGTTATAAAAACTTTGCTATCTTCTGAGGCAAAACGACAAGGTTGACTGTGGGAATCTGCAATCTCTTATGTTAACATGCTCGATTTGTCCAACAACAATTTATCTGTATTCACAGGGGTTTCCATTGTTATTGAAAGTCATGGATTCAAAAGTGCAGTGGTTGCGAAAGTCCCTGTACATTTACGTATGCTATTATCCCCATATGTGCCAATTAGTCTACAGTGCTTGCAGGTGGACTGATTACTTTGGGAATACCCACAGAAGTTGACTATTTCTGAGTGTGCACATCATTTAATTAAATGTACGAGTAGAATTCATTTCCCAGAAGAATGTTTATAACAAACATCCTCTTGGTTCCTTGTTTCTGGAGAGCATTTGATCACTCTTCTTTTATGATGCAGCCAATATATTTGGCTACCTTCTGACAGTGCTCAAATTGATTCCAAGCATATGTTTTTTCACACAAAGGAAGAAGGGGTCGGGAATCCAGCAGTAAAAATCAGCAGTAGGCAGGTACACTGGAGAATTACAGAAGGAAGAAATGAGAGAGGGGAATAGAGTCAGTGTTTTTAATGCTACTGAGTTATGGCTACCGGCAATCTGTAGGCATAAAACGAAACTATGAAAAGGTACTGTTGTTTTTTTTAAAAAAGCATCTCTTCACATATCATACTCAGTATGGTCCCTGCATAACATACCTTCTTTGATCTTTTTTTGATCCTTTAACAATGGCCTATGAGACAAAGAGATTGTGCTTTCTTGGTATTTAGGAGTTGAGGGGGCGGGGGGAGAGATTCCCAGCACTTAGAAGGCATCAAAGTTATTCTACTCACCCACCCCGGATACATATCCAGTGCAATGAACATAAAAGAAGGCAAGAATGTATAGTGGATTGACCAACACAGAGAAATCCAGTTTATTATTCAGCCTGATATATTTTAGCCACGTAGAAGATCCAGACAAATCCCAAATCTTGAGCCAATCAAGGGAGCTTTGGAGGGTCTTCAGCTTCTCAGAGGTGAAGCAGGATCTGTATGAGGCACCCTGAATCAAAGCAGGGCCCCCCAAAGCACTTTGTGGCAGCTCAGCAATTCAGACAATGCTGCAGACAGGTGTCTTACTAATGTAACTTGGCTTACCATATAAGGAAAACACCAAGGTAGGAGAGGAGAACGGGCAGCTCCATTGTGACGGACAGGTCTTGCTTACAATCAGTGGGAATCATTTTATCAGGGTTCTCCAGTCCCAGTGCTTTGGGGGAATGATGTTGAAGCAAGTAAATAGCTCTGATCTCATGTGCATCTTGCAGTTTTTCTGTTTTCTGAGGAGCAGAAGCATTATTTAAAGAGTTATGGTGCAGCAGTTGGAGAGAGACTTTCCGTTGTTTAAGTCCAATGCAGTCCTGTTTCCCATCCTTTCATTTAAAAATGTGTAGTATTTTCATTATCCTTCTGATTTAATCTTCTTGTTGCTTGCTTCAGAGTGTTGTGTTGTTTGCTTGTTCTTATCAGAATCAGTGGGGGGAAGCCCCTTCCCTAAAGGTGTTTGCTTTAAGTTCATTGTTGTTTGTCTCATGTGATTCTTATTTAGCCTTACGTTATTAAATTGTGTGTGTGTGTCTGTCCCGAGTGATTTTTATTTATTTTATTACGAGACAAGCAGTACATGCAGGCCCCAGGAATTCATTTGTTAGGGTAGCATGCGTATAACAAGCTGACGATTCCCCGAATTTCCTATGGGAACATTTCTAATCTGTGACTCTCCCTCCACCCACAATGGTTTCTTCCTAAAATGGCTGCAACCGACCAGTGAAAGAGAGACAAAGGGAAAACGGATTTGTCCAATCTCTCCTGCTCTCTTATTTGTCCAATCTCTTTCCCCCCTCCCTCTTTCCATGGTTTCTGCCCCAAAATGGCAGCTGTCAACCAGCAAAGCATATGTAAGGAAGTGGGCAAACTCTGGCTGTTCAGAGCATGAATTCTTAAGCTTCTGGGGCATAACAATGCCCAACCAATTTAATATTTCCTTTTAAAATGTTGATTTTTCAACCTAACCTACTAAAGCTCAAAGGTACATGCTGAGTTAAATTTTAGGCATCAAGGTCCCTTTAGTGCTAATCCCAGTGCTGCTACTGTTCTCTTAGAAGAACAGAATATTTACACTGGCTACGCCCCTGAAAAAAAGGTCCCACACTATTTTAAAGTGAACCTGTGGTTGCCAGGACTCCTGAGTCTCAGAGCCTGAAACTCAGGGGACAAGCAGTTTGAAACTTAAGGGCATTGCTGCTGAGTGAGCAAGAGGCAGACTATAACCAGAAGAAAATTGTAAGAAGAAAAAGTGGAAGCCAGTACCAAAAATGGGAGAACCCTGAGAGAAGGGGACTTCAAGAGCTGATAGGAAACTCTACTTAACTGAGGTGGAATCTAGACACATATAAAAAATGTTGCGAAAAGGTGTTTTTTTAAAAAAAAAAAAGTTTTGAAGAATATATTGAATTTGCCATAGCTTACCATTGCCATCTAGTGTCACATTTATATAATGCACTTTACAACACAAAACGTTTTATTTGCAGCTGTATAGATGAGTCTTGAGATTGCAGTCATCGCAATGGTAACTGGAAGAAAGCCCCATTGAATTTAATGGGACGTCCTTCTGAATAGACATGGTCTAATTCAGCATGATTCATTCACTGAAAGGCACCACAGATTTTATACCAAAAATGATCCAGCACTTATTTCAGTAAAACTGCTTCTTAACACTATTGTGGTCCCAGTTTCTACTTAATAATAAACAGCAGAGAGCCTTTCAAAATCAAAGACATTTTTTCTGCCACTTGATTTCCTAGTGTGTGGCATTCTTCCCTGTCTGCGTTCTTAGTGACCCAACAGCATACAGAATCCAGCTAATTATTTTCTTGACCTATAATATTCATTGCTTTTTGTAATTTTCTGAACCACAGGTCTTCACTTCCTCTTGCCCACAGCATGCACCTTCATGCTGTGAGAAAAAATAACAACAGGTATAACTAAACTAAAAGTGTCATGGTCATATATAGCTGCTGCTTCTCAACTATTTTTTAAAGCAAATCCTTATTTCTTCCAGTTTTACAGGAGACTCTAAGCTAGCTTCTAGCATGCGCTACGTGGAAACACAGTCTATGCAAATTGGAGCGTCCTATATGCTGCAGTTCAACTTGGTAATGGGCTGTGGGCAGCCGTACAGGCCTCACATGGACAACCAAGTGAAGCTGGAATACTCTACTAACCATGGTCTTACTTGGCATCTGGTTCAAGAGGTACGTCCGATCAAGGAAGGCAGCCCAGTTCACACTTAACACTAAAACATGGTTTACTACTATGTGTGCAAGTTGTGTGCGTGGGTCTTGGACTTGTTGCACTGTCTGGCTTGTAGAAACTCTGCTTAATTTCAGAACAGCCCAACTGCAAACAGTGGTTCCTGAACCTGGCTTGTTGTACTGACTAGAGTTTGCTTTATAAACTATTGTCACTGGTCCAGATGACACAACAAGCCAAATTGAAGGGAAACAGAAAACAAATGCTAGTGAAATCTCTCTTCCTGACACCTCATTGGAGGGGAGAGGTGAATGCACAAGCCTGAAGTTTGCTTGGGTTCATTGCAACAGTGTGGACATAAAGCTAACCCCCCATTGAGCATTATGTGATCAAGCCTGCTGATATGTTGAGTTCACACATTCTGTCTTCTCCTCTCCCTCTGGATTGGAGATAAGGAAGAGACTGGAAGCACATGCTACTGGTTTAGCACTAACAATTTATTGTTGTGCGCCAAAAGACAAGTCTTTGTTAGGTTAAATTGTGGTTAATTGAAACAGACCAGATTTATTATCTTGGCTGGCTATTAAACAATAGCTTAAACCATGGGTAGGCAAACTAAGGCCCAGGGGCCGGATCCGGCCCAATCGCCTTCTCAGTCTGGCCCACAGACGGTCCGGGAATCAGCATCTTTTTCCATGAGTAGAATGTGTCCTTTTATTTAAAATGCATCTCTGGGTTATTTGTGGGGCATAGGAATTTGTTCATATTTTTTCCCCAAAAAATATAGTTCGGCCCCCCACAAGGTCTGAGGGACTGTGGACCAGCCCCCTGCTGAAAAAGTTTGCTGACCCCTGCTTAACTAATCAGTTTGTCCTTTCCAGATTATAAAATTACCTAATAAGTTTTCCTGTAGGAAAACATAACTCATGGGCTGTGATCTAGAGAAAAATAGGCACATTTACACCCCACAAGCATCTGTGGGACAAGCACTCAGTCAAAACCCTGAGTTCTATTGATTTACATTCGCCTTAGTTTTTCTAGATTTTGTGCACCATCTGCAGGATGCCAATGGTGGACTTTGGGCTCTCAAATTTCAGTGGTGCCCTGTGTGACACTAACATTTGGTGGCCCCCCCTCCTCCAGTCTCTTGTGATCCATTTTACAGTTTTGTTGTACCACCCCCTGCAGTGCAGTGCCCAGCATGGCCAAACCAGTCTTGCTACCCTAAAACCGCCTCTGGGGAAGCTCAGGTATTCTTCCAATGAAACATGGAAAGAATCCAGCCCTCAAAGCAACTTTATTCTGCCAGTACTGGATAATTCCAACTTTATTATAGCTCCATCTGTGGGAGGGCTGACCCCAGAAGCAATGTCTGAGGTATAGAATGGCCCCAGAGAATCTAGCAATAGTCCATCCGTGATTGAAAGGATACTGTTTTGATGCCTTATGAGGTATTTTATTCATGACAGAAATATTGTTGCGCAGGATTGGGAACCCATTTCAGCCTGAGGAATGCATTCACTTCAGGGTAACTTTCCAGGGGGCACAAACTAGCAGTAGCTGGGCTCAGAGGCAAAACGAGGCTAGCTTTTAGACACTCTCAAACTTCTCCCAAGCCTTCGTCAAGCCAAGGAATAAATCATTATTAAAATTCATGCAGACAATTCAGCCAAGCAAAAGCAGAAAGGGAAGCAAGGCCCATGAGGGGGGAGCCCTGAGGGGAAAAGATGTGTCTGAGGATGGCGTGTGGCCTCTGTAGCATCCCAAGGACCAAAGAGGGAAGTCTGATGTTCCCCTCCCTTGTAGTGAATGTTATTGGTTAATTTTTTAAAAAATAATAATATTTATTAAGGTTTTAAGGGTTACAAAAGACAAAAGTAAAAAACCATATTAAACAAAAGCAAGACAGCACTTCACAATAAGTAAAAGAAAAAAGAAATGAAAAAAAGGAAAAACAGAAAAATACAAACAATTAAAAAAAAACCCCAGCAAATCTTCCCATAACTTATCTTTCATTTGCTTGTTTCCTTGACCTCCTCACACCTCCCTTTTTTGTATTCTAGTTCGGTTAGCTATTTCAGCAAATCCTTTCCATCTTTTCCCAATTTTGTCCTGTAACTTATCTTAATATTAATATAACTTTACTTTCCCTCCTTTCACCAATTAACAGTCTGTTTTTTTCTAAACCTTTATAACATTTCTGCTAAAACCACATAACTTCATTCCAACATCCTTCTAACATTCATTAATTTTACAATGTTTCTGCAGATAGTCTTTAAATTTCTTCCAATCTTCCTCCACCGACTCTTCTCCCTGGTCTCGGATTCTGCCAGGAATGTTATTGGTTAAATAACCTTCACACCTTTTTTTTAAAAAAGTTAATTTTAATGTCTTCACGTTAATCCTGATATTCTTGTGTGTCCTGTCCTCCGCCCCTTTCTGCCTTAAGGAATGTCTTCCAAGTATGCCTAGCTGCCAGGAGTTTACACCAGCAAGCATCTACCATTCCAGTGAATATACGAAGTGGAGGAGAATCACAGTACTTTTACCTCAGAAAACATGGTAATATCTGCTTTTCCTAATGAACATATCCTGCTGTCTTTCATGCAAATACGAGGGTTCTCCAAATTACCTTGAGGCCCAATTACATTTATAGAGTTATATCAGTCATGCTGTTCTGCTATTGGAAGCTTCCTTTTTTTTAATTTATATTTATTTAATGTTTTTCAAATAAGTTGTTTATTACAAAAGACATAAGTCTACAATACGCTCTCATCAGAAACACCCACCTTGATCCTGCAAGACAAGGGCAACTAACTTTTTTTTAGGCGTGTCAGCATGAGTTTGGCCAAAATCTTCTAGCTGGTGAGACCAATTCATGGGTTTTTAAAGGGCACTTTTTGGATGTCTTAGGTAGGGAGTCACAATAGGCTTTTGGCATCACAAAATCACAGTAGAGGGCTGGTGGGAGTGGTCAGATTTTTTAAAAAAAATAAAATAAAATAAATTGACAAACGGAGTAAGATCTCTGCAACTTCCTATTGCTCAGGGAATTTAGAAGCATGAAACAGTTGTGTTGAAATGTTGATATCCATTAATAATTGCTGCTAATTATTGTTTTAAATGGTTTTAATGATTGCATGGGTTTTGGTTTATTGATAATCATGTGATATTTTAAATGGCCTCAGCCCAGTATACCTGAAGGAGCATCTCCACCCCCATCATTCAGCCCGGACACTGAGATCCAGTTCCCTCACTGCAAGAAGTGAGGTTACAGGGAACCAGGCAGAGGGCCTTCTTGGTGGTGGCGCCTGCTCTGTGGAACACCCTCCTGTCAGATATCAAAGAAATAAACAACTATCCGACTTTTAGAAGACATCTGAAAGCAGCCCTGTTTAGGGAAGTTTTTAATGTTCTGTTGAAAGCCGCCCAGAGTGGCTGAGGAAACCCAGCCAGATTATTATTATTATTATATTGTAACCCAGTTACAATGAATTGATGAGAGGGGGGATAGGAAATTAATGCTGCATAGGCCCAAATGTCATTTCAGGATAAGCATCATACTTTTCATTTCTAGCAATGTGATTCCTTGAAAAAACAATTCATTTGGATGTAAGCACTACAAAATCTTCTTGGTATCAGGTGGAAATATTTAAGCACACACTGGGCTCTATTATTGAAATCAAAGGGAGCCAGTAAAGTTTAGCTTTCCCCCTATTATGCTCTGAATTAGTAACAATTATAAGGTTTTTATTAGCAATTTCCATGACCAAAGCAATGCAAATACATTTATTAATCACCAGTTTCTATAAATATCTTATAGCCATTCCATTTATTCATTTCCAAAACAAACAATCAGAAGATCCCTCTACTTTTTCTTTGGTCTTGTAATCACAATAACTCTGACATTTTTTTAAAAAAACTAGATAGGTTTCAGTATTATAAACCCTTTATGGCTTCCTTCTATTGAGAAGGAAATGAATAAATTAGCATTACTCTTTGGTTATCTTCAAACCCAGTGCCTCACAGCAATTGGAAATCAGGCCAAGATCGATAACTTAATTTCATTTCCCTGCATTTGGCCATTTCTCTGTATAACAAATGACTCAGATGTACCTCTTTTCTGTTACTTACCTCATCAATTATTTTTTCTTTCCAAGTGATGACATTATATTATAATGTGTACCCGTTATTAAAAATGATCATGTATTTTTAGGAAATAAACAACTGGTCTGAAACCTCTCAGGGTCTGATTTAATTTCACCGTTTTCGCCAGAGAGAGACTGGGAGTGGACATTTAATTCATGCAGTAGTCCCATATTTCTTCTACGTTCTTTTCACTGTTGGGAGAACTAAACAAATGAACCAGGGACCTCCTACACACCCTCCAACATTTCTCCAATGAAAATAGGGACGTTCTATTCCATAATAATATTATGAATATTTTTTTTACTATTTATACCCTGCCCATCTGACTGGGTTGCCCTGGCGTAGCCCCTCTGGGTGGTTTCCAACATATATGAAAACTTCCCTATACAGGGCTGCTTTCAAATGGCTGGAGGGTTACAGTGGTACCTCGCAAGACGAATGCCTCGAAAGATGAAAAACTCACAAAACGAAAGAGTTTTTCGTTTTTTGAGTTGCTTCACAAGACGGATTTCCCTATGGGCTTGCTTCGCAAGATGAAAACGTCTTGCAAGTTTGTTTCCTTTTTCTTAAAACCGTGCATTCACTTCAAGGAGCAACTCATAGCACGCGGTGTGGTAGCCTTTTTTGAGGTTTTTGAAGACTTTGGTGATTTTTGAAGCTTTTCCAAAGTCCGTGGTTCGCAAGACGAAAAAACTCGCGGAACGAATTAATTTCGTCTTGCCAGGCACCACTGTAGATAACTCCATATCCACATTTCTTCAATGAAAATAGGGAAATGTTGGACATTCCAGGATCAAATCAGAAACTGGGACAGCTTCTGTAAATCCAGGACTGTCCCTGGAAAATACCGTATTTTTCGCTCTATAACACGCACCTGACAATAACACGAACATCGTTTTTAGAGGAGGAAAACAAGGGAAAAAACATTCTGAATGAAACAGTGGATGTATCATTTTTGGGCTTCATGCTGTGGCCACAGATGTGATCTGATGGTGAATTTGGGGTGACCCAATTCAAAAATCCTGAGAATTCCTGTGGATCCATGCTTTGTAACCATGTTTTTGCACCATTGCAGCCCCAGGCAACAGTGGGTGCGTGATTTTTTTTGGTGCAGGCTGTAGCCATGGACATGCTATGTGATCTGATGGTGAATTTGGGGTGACCCAATGCAAAGATCCTGAGAATCCCTGTGGATCCATGCTTTGTAACCACGTTTTTGCACCATTGCAGCCCCAGGCAACAGTGGGTGCGTGATTTTTTGGGTGCAGGCTGTAGCCATGGACATGCTATGTGATCTGATGGTGAATTTGGGGTGACCCAATGCAAAGATCCTGAGGATCCATGTGGATCCATGCTTTTTAACCACGTTTTTGCACCATTGCAGCCCCAGGCAACAGTGGGTGCGTGATTTTGGGGGGGCAGGCTGTAGCCATGGACATGCTATATGATCTGATGGTGAATTTGGGGTGACCCAATGCAAAGATCCTGAGGATCCATGTGGATCTATCCTTTGTAACCACATTTTAAGTGGGGAGCGAAGGAAAAACAAAGAAGGGACATGAGAGGGGTGTGCAGAGAAGCAGCTGGCTAAGAATGCAGGAGAGGGATTTAACGGGAGGGAGGAAAGAAAGGCAAAAGTTTCCCCACACCCAAGCCAGCCATATCTCTCTCTCTCTCTCTCTCTCTCTCTCTCTCTCTCTCCCTCCCTCTCTCCCTCCCCCCCCTCTCTCTCTCCCTCCCCCCCTCTCTCTCCCTCCCCCCCCTCTCTCTCTCCCTTCCCCCTTCTCTCTCCCTCTCCCCCAGCAGCACCTGAGCACAGAGAGGAATTCCCCTCTGCTTGCCTGGAGGGGAGGGGATTTGCCTGCTCTTTGTTCCGTTTGAGCAAACACAGCAACGAAACAGAGGAGGGTGGGCAGTAAGACCCTGAGGCAGAATGCAGGAAAGCAGCCGCTTCCTCTTTTCAGGTTTCCCTTCTCCGTGAAGCGCGATTTGATTTTTGCCTGATTTTTCGGCTCCAGGGACCACACATTCGCTCTATAACACGCACAGACATTTCCCCTTCCTTTTTAGGGGAAAAAATCTGTGTGTTTTAGAGGGAAAAATACGGTAGGGACACTTGGAGGGTCTGGATCCTGTATTTATTTGAATGAAAGATCTTGCAGGGTCAAGGAGATCCGATGTTCAAATCATGTGTGTGCTTTCCTAGAGGTCTGGATGCTTCCTCTTTCTCAACCACAAATCAAAGTAATTTAAGCAGGCAATGACTTCCCTTGCCATAAGCTGTCTTGAACGCCCTGTTGTTTTTTCAGCAACATATGCACCTGTAAATGTAGCGCATCTGAACACACAAGGTTTTAGAGGCTCCTCGTGTAACTCAGGATCTGCTGGGATGGAAAATATGAGGCACGGGTTACTTGTGTTGGAAATATCGGCTGGATGCACCTGCTCTTTGGACTGTATTGTACATGAATTATACGTTTCTAACACTGATGAAAATTAATTTCACTTTTATGGAAGGCATTTACATAAGAACAGGCTTAATGAGATACAAACAGCTGCCAGTTGCTGCCTTCATAAACAAATCAACACCTAATGGCTGAGTTGCAGGATAATTGGGTAAATGTAATTAACAGTAACTCTGAAGGTAGCAAATATAATTTCATCAGCCCTGGGTCCTTAGTCTCTCCTAATAGTTGAAAAGTACCAGCATTATATTATGTTAAATCCAGTATAAGAAAACATACTTTGTGGTTTACCTGAAAGGAACGCTATTTGTTGTATTTCAAAATTAGGGTAATTTCCTTTAAGACTTCGTAGCTATAGATATATAATGAAAGCTTAAATCTGACACAGAGTTGATTTGATATGAAAAGAAGTGAGGAAGCGAAAGGACAGGGGGCACAGGGGGACATGATTACAGTGCAAAGCATAACATAGTTTTAAACATTAGTAAATGGCAGATTGAGCACTGTAACAAAACTCATATTGCCACACAGTCTTGTTCTATGAAGTTGCCAAGTGGTAATTGCCCAAGCAACCAATTGTTATCACTGAGAATGCAGCTGACATTCACCCTTTCATTTTTAGTTTCTTAATTAATATGGCCAAGCAGTTTTAAAATTGTTAATTGCTGTGCTAAATACAGTAATCCTCGTATGCTGCTGTCACCTGGAGGTAAAGTGTAGCTTTCAAAATGTAAAGAGGAGGCAGATTTTGAAGGAGAAGGAATATTTTTATTGTTATTTCAAGGAGTGGGGCTTAAACCTTGCTGTGTTTTTCAAAATGTTCTTTTCACCTATAAGAATCCAGCAATTCACTCCTAGACATATACAGTAGGGTGGATGCTTGCTCATCACCAAAAGAGGAAAGACCTCACCAAAAAAGGGGACGAAAGAAGGCACACATTTGCATAACATTTGCATGTGCTCATATAGAAGTATAAATGCAAATTCAGAAATAATGACACAAATTTAGAAATAATGACACAAATTTAAATGGAAATACAATGCATAGCGGGAAAGCCTTTGACCAGGTGGACCAATGTCGCTGCTCTTGATGGGCAGCTACAAGGTCCCTGCTCCTCCCTCTTAGATCTCCTTTCCACTTGCTCTCCGGTTTTTATCTTTACGCAGGACTTGGATCTGACTGCCCTTCAAATAAAGGACTCTTTCAAACAGAGCACTGTCCTTTGTAAAGTAGGGTTTATGGACACCCTAATGTACAGAGAAGTAAGCCCCATTGAGTTTAATGGGACTTAATACCAGGCATTTGTGTACAGGATTGCTACCTAACTGTGCAACTTATTTTATTACCCAAAACTACCTGATCATTTTCATAAGGATTCTCAAAACTCCTCCCTCAGTTGGTAGAACATGAGACTCTTAGGTGGAATCTACACACATACAAAAAACACTGCGAAAATGCTTTTTTAAAAAAAAAAAAAGTTTTGAAAATATATTGAATTTGCCATAGCTTGCTGCTGCCATCTAGTGTCACATTTGTGTATTGCACTGAGTCCTTAATCTCAGGAATGTAGGTTTGAGCCCCATGTTGGACTAAAAAATCCTGCATTGCAGGGTTTTGGACTAGATAACCCTCGTGGTCCCTTCCAACTATACAGTTCTATGATCCCTCAGGTTCTCTGATATCAGATCTTGAGGAGTGGTTTGTGTTTTTGTTTTTAACTAGAGTACTCACTTACATTCTTTATAAGCATCTGCCACCTTTTAGTGGCTGGCTCTTCCTGTGCCCTCAGTAACCTTCAGCTGTCTCAAGTGGGTCTTGGAGGTGGAAAGTTTGAGATGCTCTGTTCTAGGCAGTTCACAGCATATCAAAAACAGTAAAACAATTAGCCGATCATAAAACTCCCAGGAATACTGAACAATTTAAACAGTATGAAACAACAGCTAAACGTTTTTGCCTCAGCAGAAGCTCACAGGGGCAACTTTAATACAAGATCAAAAATACCATTAATTTATTTTAAAGGCATCATTTTTGTCACTGTCATTAAAAATAAATAAATGAGGAAATGCCAAAATGTAACACCAGTCCCAAAACTTAGAACATAGAGCGCTCGTCTTAGATATGAAAGAGAAAAACAAACACTAGGACTTGACAAGCAAGCAAACATTCTTTCATGTTCCTCATTGGGTTTGGGATGTTACAGCTTGTGGTTGGTCTCTTCTGACTTCATTGATGTTTATGAGGCTTGCTTCGTGATCTCTCTCTCTCCTTGGTGTACCGCAGTGACTTCTGGAAACACCATTCTAAGACAGTAAAGGACTTCTAGGACAGGAATCAATGACCCATTATCTTCAGATCATTGACAAGATAAACAATAAAGGGCTCACTGTGGACATTTATTATCAGTTGTGCCTCTGTGTCATTAGGGAGTCCTTAAGAGATGAGTAACGGATTTGATAGGCTAGAATGAGTCATCCATAGCCATTATGAGCTATCCTGTAAATGCATTCTCTGCCAAGGGAACATCATTAAAGCTAGAAAACCGCCCATGCACATAAACTCTGTATGTGTAAGGACATGTCAAACATTTTCTTTGAAAAGCATCAATTCAAGATGGACCTGAAAATTGCCATTCAGGGTGAAAAGTTTATTGTAATTTAGTTTCACTTATAAATGTAGGTGGAATAATGGGAGACTGGACTTTGTAGTGTATGTATTCAAGCTTGTTCACATGGATTAGTTATCCTTAACCCTTTAAAAGCCCCTTCCACTGCTCAGCATAGGGTATGCAAGATGATTATGTTGTATATAATATATAATATTCTACTGTAAATGGATTGCAACCTTAAGAAGGTCATTTTTCAGTATTGACTCCATTCAGATCTCTGTTTCTGGAACTAGTCCTAGTCACTGACTAAGACAAATCTTGACTCACTCACCACAAGACCAGGATCAGTCCAAATTTCCATTACGTAGTATGAAACTGCAAAACTATATAGGAAAGGATAGGAGAAAAGATTTCATTGGTTGGATGGGTACAGGTTTTTATTGTATTTATTTCAATTCAATAATTTTTAAATGTTACTACTTATAGTCCTCAACAATATTTTTCAATGGAAGATACAGATAGGTAGGTAGGTAGGTAGGTAGGTAGGTAGGTAGGTAGGTGGACCGTCCACTTTGTCAAAATAAATAAATTAAGTAAGTAAATTAGTTATTTTCTGAGACACATTTAAGGGTATTGAACATTCTGGCATCACTTCTCAATTGAAGTGTTGCTAAATTTTGTTCTATATGTACGGTATGTATCAAATCATTCCACTTTAGAAACAGTCTGTGAGTACCAATTTTCTTTCCAGTGTCCAGGATTCCATTGACGGCACTATTTTCTGAAAACCAGCTTATATATTTTTCATTTAAAATGTCATCCTTTAATTTGCAAACTCTTATACAATATGCTATGGTTATTTATTTAACAGAATTTATATGCCACTTGATCGAAATAAAATCTCAAAACTGCTTATGAGAAATGGGCTTATATACTGTGGGTTATATTAATGGTACACACGTTTATATATATCTATTTTATCTTTTAGGTCCAGTGCTACACGTTTTCGTTGGAGTCAATGCTACTACACAGCGCAAGATGAATGGGCTTTAGACAACATATACATTGGGCAGCAGTGCCCAAACATGTGCAATGGGCATGGCTGGTGTGACCATGGTGTTTGCAGGTACTGCATGTTTGCTCTTGTAGTGTATGAGTTGCTGTTCACAGCCTTGCAGTTGTTGTTGTTGTTGTTTAGTTGTTTAGTCGTGTCCGACTCTTCGTGACCCCATGGACCAGAGCACGCCAGGCACTTCTGTCTTCCACTGTCTCCTGCAGTTTGGTCAAACGCATGCTGGTAGCTTCGAGAACACTGTCCAACCATCTCATCTTCTGTCGTCCCCTTCTCCTTGTGCCCTCCATCTTTCCCAACATCAGGGTCTTTTCCAGGGAGTCTTCTCTTCTCATGAGGGGGCCAAAGTATTGGAGACTCAGCTTCACAAGCTGTCCTTCCAGTGAGCACTCAGGGCTAATTTCCTTCAGAATGGATGTGTTTGATCTTCTTGCAGTCCATGGGCCTTGCAGTTATTTATTCCAAAAGCCAGCAGATCCAGTGTCTGGGGGCATAGGAAGACCCTAACTTGCCATGAGTTGCCTGTGCATTGCAGTGCACTGGATGGAATACATCTAGTGAGGAAGACAGGGCTATAGGACAGGAATCTTCACGATCTGCTTTCTTCATGTGGAAAAAGAACTGTCCATCTGTCTCAATATTATCAAGCTCTCTGTTCACATACATAGGGCAAGGTTGTTTGCACACTTATTTTTTCAAGCAATATATGTTTGCCCCTCTCTACAGATGTGATTCTGGATATCAAGGCACTGAATGTCACCCTGCAAATAATCTCCCTTCAACAATAATGTCTGATTTTGAGAATCCAAACAGTTTAGAATCAGGATGGCAGGAAGTGATTGGTGGAGAGATTGTAAAACCAGAGGAAGGCTGTGGAGTCATCTCATCTGGATCCTCTCTCTATTTCAACAAGGTATATGTGTACATACACCTTAATACACATTTATACGTACTTAATTATATCTGATGTAACTAGTAAGGAAGTCATCACTGTGATACAAGATGAAATGTGTTTAGATTTATTTTTAAAATAAAACCTAAAATCCCTGTGGCCCACCAATGTTTTTACTTAAAAACAACAACAACAGGAATGCAGACCCAGGATCTCCTGATATTTAAAGCATAAGCTGGGTCTTTGTTTATTATCTGAGGACCAAATCTCACAGACGTATAGGGTTGGATTGGATGTGTCTGGGTGACCAGCTAGCAGGGTGTTGTGAAAATGCTGCCCCAATTTCAGCATTGGCAAGCAAAGGAAGGTATAGCTAGAATGGAGTGACTGACCACTATTTGAGGCCGAAGCGTAGAAGTTTGGTCCCTGTGTCCCAATTCAGCTCTCCCACCCTTCCAAAGCCTGGTTAAGATATGAACCATGGTTTGTGTGCCTCCAGCATTGAAACTGCACGTGACTTGTAGACTACAGTATTTACATTTCTCAGTCTGTATTTACATTCCTCAGTTACAGATGTCTTTGTTTAAGCCATGTGCATTTAGCGTCACTAGCCCCAGGTTGATACATGTGCTATTTTAAATAAAAGTCTTTATTTGTGTGTTGCCTTTGAATTGTTAAAAAAAGGTTAGTTTATTTGAATTTTTGCTGATATAGGAAATGCATGTTTTAATTTCAATTATTATTAACAAATTGGTTTTGTACCCAGCTTATGTTTGTTTTATGAGTGAAATGCAATGATGTTGTTCTACTAGGGAAAAAGCTTTTTATCCAGTGGTGGAAGCTGCATATATAAGAGAAGAAAAGGCGATTTTGCTGATTCTCTCCCCCCGCCCCCAGTCCCCAGCACATGCTGTTATGGAGTCCATGCTGTTATGGAGATTCCCCCAATCCTCTGGAACAGGGGTGACACAGGGGCCTGTTTCAGTAAAGAAGAATCAGTTTGAATTGCACCTTCTCTTATTTTATTGGTTTCCTCTGCTGGATCAAAAGCCATTGTGCAAACAGAACATCCACTCTGGATTTTACCTTATACTCTGTTTTAATTGTCTGTAATCATATTTTAAGAATGTTGTTCCTTTTAATTAGCCCTCCTTCTCATTTCCTTTGTGATTTCTGTAACTGGAGACCTTTTTTTAATTAACTTTAATTATGTACTGTCTCATCCCATTGATGGAGTGGTTCTCATGTTAGAAGTATGACACAGACAGCTGTTCTTTCTGGCATTGTATAAGCTCTTCACCTGAGAGATGGAGTCCTCTGTGCTTTCCTCGGGAAATCAGACCATCCCCAAATGGATCCCAGCCGCTGGAAGCTTATGCATTCTACATTTGTTTATTTATTTTACCCATTTATAAACTGCTTCACAGTCTGAAGCCACCAAAGAGGTGTACAACAAGGTAGAAATGAGATAAAATGCACACACAAAATACAGCTTCTGAAAATCATTTCTGCAAATATACAGTGGATATCCCATAAATCACTGGGTCACCTCAGGGAAACCCTTCTTAAACAAAAAATGTCTTCAGAAGACACTTGTGTAATTTCAGCTGGAAATTGATTCCAGGGGACTGGAGCTTCAACACTAACAGCCCAGCTTCTGGTTATAAACTTAGTGCCCCTTAGGGAAATATGATAGTT
The DNA here is from genome assembly GCF_964252035.2 of Podarcis erhardii. Lineage (NCBI taxonomy): Eukaryota > Metazoa > Chordata > Lepidosauria > Squamata > Lacertidae > Podarcis > Podarcis erhardii. Next base: position 70,607,463 of record NC_138500.1, read on the forward strand.
CCCAGCAGTACCCCATCTGAGGGGGATGGTTGCCGTGCAGGGCTCTATGGGATGCTTCCATCTCTTTGGTAACTTGGTCCCAAGTGGTTTAGGACTTTAAATGCTAAAAGCAAAACCTTTAACTCTGCCTGGTAGCAAAACAGCAGCCAGTGCCGCTCCCTCAACAGACGTGCTATATGGTGTTGACAGGATGCTGCAGCCGACAAACTAGCAGCAGCCTAAAATGTAACTCCCCTACCAAAAAAAACCCCCTCCAAATTATTCTCACTTCTCCACCAAAAAATTGAGCTGGGGAAAAATTGTTCAAATTTTGCTTCTCTATGACCAAATATTCATATGGTGATTCAAGCTCTGACTTTGGGGATCCAAAGATGCTCCACCATTCAAAAACCAATGCAGGTATTGAATTAATTGTCTGAATGATAACTTTGAATAGGAATCCTTGCTCCTGGCAGGCAGATCGAGGTCAAATATACCTTCTTGTCCCCTGAAAGGAACTTAATTTGTATTTCTGCTGACTTTTTTATTATTTTAACTGTATCAGGCAGTTTAAATCCAAGTGATAAATTCTTGTCACTCAGTGCCCACATAGATCTTGTCAGATGTCTGTCAGCAGGCCTTGGAGGATTCTGAGGATAACTTCTGAAAGCTGTCATGGGAAGGCCATCATCAAAATGACAAACATGTTTTGACCTAACCAAATGGCTTTTGTATACTGAGCTCAGGATTTTTGGTTTTGAAATAGGCCTTTGTATTCAAGCTAGGAGAAATATCCCTGACTGTATACTCCTAGGCGTATTTCTGTGTGTAAGTTCCTAATCTGTCAGGCTATTTGTTCATCCAGGCTATTTGGATGAACAAATGAGAGCCAGTGTGGTGTAGTGGTTAAGAGTGGTAGTCTCGTAATCTGGGGAACCGGGTTCGATTCCCCGCTCCTCCACATGCAGCTGCTGGGTGACCTTGGGCTAGTCACACTTCTCTGAAGTCTCTCAGCCCCACTCACCTCACAGAGTGTTTGTTGTGGGGGAGGAAGGGAGAGGAGAATGTTAGCCGCTTTGAGACTCCTTAAAGGGAGTGAAAGGCAGGATATCAAATCCAAACTCTTCTTCTTCTCTTCTTCATCCAACCCAATATTGCCTACTTTGACAGACAATAGCTCTTTCACATTGTGTGCTTCTTTTAAAAGAACTTACCACAGATTGCACCTACTATTGTCCTCCCCTTTGTTTCATATCTGCACAGTCTATATCCCTACCAATAATAATATCCCTACCAATAATATCGGATTGGTCCATTTACTGAGGCTTTACCATCTGAAGTACATACTGGCACCCTCAGTATGTGGATGCCATGACAACACAGTTCTTTGATAATCTCGGATTCACAATATCCACTTAATATCCCATACACTTGAAGTAAATACAGAATAAGTGTCCCGGTCGTTGTTTTTTACTACAAATATTAGCTATCTCAATAGCTTTGTTTTGTGTCATCGTCCCCCTCCTTTGTCCCTTGCGTACTGTAGGCTGGAAAGAGGCAACTGGTCAGCTTGGATTTGGACACCGCATGGGTAGACTTTGTCCAGTTTTACATCCAGATAGGTGGAGAGAGCCCTTCCTGCAACAAACCAGACAGCAGAGAAGAAGGCATCCTGTTGCAATATAGCAACAATGGAGGCATCAACTGGCATCTGCTGGCAGAAATGTACTTCTCTGACTTCAGCAAGTCCAGGTACCACTTCAGACCATGATGGGACATTTTAAAAGGCTGTTTCTGTGTATAGTGAACAGCATTGCTAGCCATACTCTAACAATAAAAGATAAACTCAAGGGATAGTGTAGAACTCTGTTTTGGATAGACTGCTGAATTAAAAGCATTCTAAGCCACAACTCGCTGTGGGTTAAACCACAGAGCCTAGGACTTGCCGATCAAAAGGTCTGCGGTTTGAATCCCCGCAATGGGGTGAGCGCCCGTTGCTCAGTCCCTGCTCCTGCCAACCTAGCAGTTCGAAAGCACGTCAAAGTACAAGTAGATAAATAGGTACCGCTCCAGCGGGAAGGTAAACAGCGCTTCCGTGCGCTGCTCTGGTTCGCCAGAAGCAGCTTAGTCATGCTGGCCACATGACCCGGAAGCTGTACGCTGGCTCCCTTGGCCAGTAAAGCGAGATGAGCGCTGCAACCCCAGAGTCGGCCACGACTGGACCTAATGGTCAGGGGTCCCTTTAGCTTTACCTTTAAGCCACAACTAAGCATTCTGAGCTCTCATATCATTTATCTGTTCATTTTCACTCAAGTGACATGACATTTTTAAGCAGCAAGCAGCGTGTCAGTCAGAGAAATGTGTCATGAAACACACACACACATATATTGTGAAATAATCCAAGCACACAGGTATTCTGTGTGTGCAAGCTCCCTGGTATGTAACCTTTTAAACGTGTTGGAAATCTTTGCATCTAGATTTGTCTACCTTGAGCTTCCTGCTGCTGCGAAGACCCCCTGCACTAGATTTCGCTGGTGGCAGCCAGTGTTTTCAGGGGAAGGATATGACCAGTGGGCTATTGATGACATCATAATTCTGTCAGAAAAACTGAAGCAGATCATCCCTGTCGTTAACCCCACTTTACCTCAGGTAATTCACGAGTGCAACTAATTAAGTTCCTGGGTCAAATGAAAATTCGCGTTGTGTGGTTGCAACTAGAGATGCCATGGTAATACTCCAAGCTCTGTTTCCAATGCAGATGTTGTACAACATGTGTGCCAGGCACTCCTTATACCTGCTTCTATCAAATTTGATTTCCATCAGAGGGGAAAGTATTTGTGGCCAGATATGCAAACTCACAAATGCTTTCTAGAGGAAATAATACATGCAGTTGTATGTGTGACATGCTATTTTTATTTTTAAAAAATTTAGCCCATTTTTCAGCCAAGGCACCTAATTGTTAGTGCTTACATAGAGTCCTACATGGCAATTTTAAACTGATAAGCCCCTGTCAGGTTTCCAGTTGCCCTGTACCATGGCTCAATGTACTTTGCGGGGTTGATATTAAACACTGCAGGTTTTGCGCGCCCTCTCTCTCTCTCTCTCTCTCTTTGAACCCACACAATTTAATTTTCTTTTTCTTTTTTATTATACATTTTTATTAGTTTTTTAACATATCATTTCCAACAGTCATTTAACATACATTCTTATCTTATACAATATTTTAGACTTCCGTCAACTACCTCTGAAGATTTTCCATTCTTTATCACTTAATCTGCATTTCTTAATTTCTCTATTACTTTTAATTGTCCTTAACTGATCATTCTCTTCATAGTCTTCCTTGCAATATTTGGCATAATCCTCCTTACAAAACTTTTTGCAGTCCTACTAGTGTAATCTGTTTATTACAATTGCTTTTAAAATAGTTCAGATATTTACTCCAGTCCTCTAAGAATCTCTGGTCCCGCAGGTTTCGAATCCTTCCTGTCAGTTTGTCTAATTCTGCATAGTCCATCACACAATTTAATTTTCATCCATGTGGGTGAAAACAGGTCACCTGATGTCATTGTTATTTCAGGTGATTGACAAATGGGTGGCCCATGGGGAGTGAGAGAAATAAAGACACATGGATATAGAGGGTCACAAGCAGTAAAATGGTAATTAGAATAGCAACCTATCTTGTGGGATGTTGTGACAAAAAGTCGAAGAAAGATTGTAAGGCAACTCTGAAAACTGAGTCCTTGAATATAACCAGGTGGGCATCTCAGTATATTTTAGTTGTGAGTCCCACTGATTTCAGTGAAACTTATTTCCAAATAAAGACAAAGCAAATGAACTTCAGCCCTGATTGTGCATGTGTGCATTTGTATGTTTTTATATATACTGACTTCAGGCCTTTCCAGATTATTTTTTCCTCTACAATATAATATATTTATTTTGTGGGACCAGTGTTGTCTTCTTTCTCTTATGGATATATTACTGGATAACTCAAACTATTTCTCTAGCTGCTGCATCTATTGCTTTTGCAAATGCTGGGTAGGATGTCGTTCCATAACTGCAAAGAACTTTTTTTAGATGTTGCTTGTATGATAAGAACTACACATGGACATCCCATTACCCACATCTGTGACAATGAATGGATTGTTTGATTGTTTACTTATTTTGGAGGCTGTGGGCTCCCTGCTGTGACTTTTGATGGGATAGTGTTTGTCCTCTTGATCATGTGCAAGAGCCTTTGCATTTGAGGTCTAGCTCACACATGCATGTTCACCGCCTGAGATCAAGTGATGAATGGGTAATCTCAGAAGCAGCAGCAGTGATAAACCCTTCAGTTCATCTCAAAGTCAGTATTTTCCAATGGAGCTGGTTCACATATGCACGTGTGAACCAATCTCAAATCTGATTTAAGCAGAATTTATGTCCACATAAAAGTGGTGAGGATCACATCATAAATCTCTTTATATCCAAGATATAACTCCTTTGTGTATCAGGTTGCAAAATCCTCCTATACTAGACACAATGAGACATAACTCTTTCTGTTTTGCTTTCTATTTCCAACAGAACTTCTATGAGAAACCAGCATTCGATTACCCTATGAACCAGCTCAGTGTGTGGCTGATGTTAGCTAATGAAGGGATGCCCAAAAATGAAACTTTCTGTTCTGCCACCCCATCAGCAATGATATTCGGGAAATCAGATGGCGATCGCTTTGCAGTGACACGGGATTTAACACTAAAACCAGGATATGTCCTTCAGTTCAAGGTATGCATCATTACAGCTTAAATTAAGAGAAAGCCAATTGCCCTGACCTTATTCAGTCAAGCATCTGAAGCTATTCAGATAGTGATTCTGAGATGTTTAACTAAATGTTTACCTCTAACAAAACTTTCTCTTCCATTGGAATCCAGCCGTAATCTCTGGCCTTTATATGGAATAGGCCTTAGTCTAGCCACTTTCACCACATTATACATCCCCCCCCCCCAAAAAAAAACCCCCACACAAGATCCTCATCCAGGTTGATTGTTGTAGCAATGTGACTGTAAATATGAACAAGTACAACTGCAGTATACATTTCTGGGAAGTAATTACTTAAATTGGAGAGTGGTAAGGTCAGCTCTTGCAAAGTGTGATGAAAAGACAGTCAAACCATAGTCTAAAAAAATGGTGGACTAGTTCAAGATTTGATTGGAATGAAATCTGAAGGGAAATTAGGGGACTATCAACTCTTGAGTAGGAACAGGAACAGGCTGGGGGGGGGGGGAGTCTGCTACTGCCAGCCCCAGCCCCTTCCCCATGGATGCCACGTTTGCGTGCCATGATGTCAGGCAGTCGGGTGTATTGAATTTTTCAGCTTTCAAATTCCAAAAAGTTGTAATGTGACTTGGGAATTCAAATGATATTCCGGTTAAATTAATATAATTTAGTTTTGCTTGGTAAGTAGAATGTGTGTAAAATTGCATAGAAATTAAACTATTGCCAATTACTTGCAATTATACTTTAAAGTAATTTTATTTTTATGTATTTATTATTATTTTTACTTAGAATTACTTGATATTTTCAGAAGGTAAAATTAAAATTATTTGTTTTTTCGAAAGAAGTTTATGTACTTCTTCATCTAACCGCCCTGAGATCTGTGGTTGAAGGGCAGTCTACAAATTAAGTAAATAAATAAAAACATAGACTTACCAAGCTAAATATTGTCCACAAAAATAATAGCAGGTTTGAATTCATCACACCAATAAAAGCCCCATATTTTAAAGACTTCACTGTAGAAATTTGCAAAAATTTAGTTTCACCCCCTAAAATGACACACCCTAACTCTGCCTCCAGGTTGTGAAAGTACCCCATGGCCTGACTATTTCCTAGCCAGGTGGTGGGACTTGTCCCCTCTTCTATAGTAAACATGTTGATTGTCCCTCTTACATGATCTTCAAGATTTACTGTCACCAGAGCAGCAAGTATTGCAGTCAGGGGAAATGGCAGTCACATCATTCCTGTAATGTCAGAACTAACTGTTAGACGAAAAAGAAAGTTTATGTGCTTTGACAAGCTGCTGTGTCTGAACCCTAATCAAAATTTTATTGAGTTTATAATGAAATCCCATTGTGAATTCTAGGGATCGGCTGCGATAGAATTTTAATGAACTAGCCACAAATACATGATCCTTACATAATTGGTGGATACAGGCACTGAATAATTTACAAACAGAATTATTAAAGACATCACATGTTTACAGGCAGCTTTTCAAATATAATTCCCACCATTCTACAAATAGGGAAGTTGGCAAGGAGCCTGGGGATTTGTAGAATAATCTCATTCCGCTTTGACATTACAGTGACGAAATGCCACGCAACCTGAGAACTGCTTTGTCTCCGTGTTCACTGTGGGTTTTTTGTGACGCTCTCTTTAAAGCACTTCCACTTTGGGGTTACCTACGTGCATCATTTGCTTTTCCAAAGTGGCATACAGCACTGCAAACTTCACAATGCCACTAATCCTGCTTTGGAATCAAAGTCAGTAGAGGTCTCTGAGCCTGAGCCGAAATTCTCAGCCTCCATCTCTTTCTGTTCTACTCTCTGGCTGAGAGTTCCTGTCTCCACAAGTGCTCAGTGCAAGGAAGAACAGAAATTTGTATGGATGGTAATAAAGCAGGGGCTCCTCCAAACAAGCTGGGGTTCATCCTGATTTGCTTGCACAAAGCTTACTCAGATGTTATGCAATATCCACCCTCGATTGAGCATTTGTTTTTATTTGTTTGCAGGCTGGTTACATGACAGTGAGCATCAGTCCTGATTTGCTTTCAGGATATTTATACGTCTTCCTGTTAATCATTCATCCCATAATTTTCAGTGCATTTCCTTCTAAATTTCCTAACCTCATGCTAGGGTAAGATAGTACTTACTATCTTAGTACTAAGTACTTAAGTACTAAGATAGTACTTACTGACGCGGCAGCTAAAAAAGCCAATGCAATTCTGGGCTGCATCAATAGGAGTATAGCATCTAGATCAAGGGAAGTAATAGTGCCACTGTATTCTGCTCTGGTCAGACCTCACCTGGAGTACTGTGTCCAGTTCTGGGCACCACAGTTCAAGAAGGACACTGACAAACTGGGGCGTGTCCAGAGGAGGGCAACCAAAATGGTCAAAGGCCTGGAAATGATGCCTTATGAGGAACGGCTAAGGGAGCTGGGCATGTTTAGCCTGGAGAAGAGAAGGTTAAGGGGTGATATGATAGCCATGTTCAAATATATAAAAGGATGTCACATAGAGGAGGGAGAAAGGTTGTTTTCTGCTGCTCCAGAGAAGTGGACACGGAGCAATGGTTCCAAACTACAAGAAAGAAGATTCCACCTAAACATTAGGAAGAACTTCCTGACAGTAAGAGCTGTTTGACAGTGGAATTTGCTGCCAAGGAGTGTGGTGGAGTCTCCTTCTTTGGAGGTCTTTAAGCAGAGGCTTGACAACCATATGTCAGGAGTGCTCTGATGGTGTTTCCTGCTTGGCAGGGGGTTGGACTCGATGGCCCTTGTGGTCTCTTCCAACTCTATGATTCGATTCTATGATTCTATGATTCTACTTTAAACTCTTTCAATTGTGTGAACCTAGATTTCCAGCTTGTGCCTGACAAATCCTCCAAAAATAGTCTTTAGGGTTTACCCCTAAAGTTGCTGGGGGCAGGGAAGCTCAACAAGTACTAAGGCATTTAGTAGTATTTTCGTAATAGATAAAAATCTTTACAGAGCAAGTTTGCTTGAATTCTTGGGAGGAGGAAGCAAGCTTCATGCATGTCCAAACTCTGGCTGTGAGCAGGTCGAAGTGGGACCATCAGGCCCTCTGTAAAAACCATTATAGCTCACGGTTATAGCATGGTTCATGGCTCATGGCAGCAGCTCTAGCTCCAAACCTTTGCCTGGCATGAATGGGACGGGGTCTGCTTGTTGGCATGTTCAAATCATTTCCACATATCTCTTCATCCAGTTGCCGCCACCACCCCATGCACAATGACAATGAAAAGGGTATATAACATTATCAGGCCCTCACTTGCTGTAAGAGATTTGTGGAAGGAAAAAGTAAGGAGAAGCTTGGATGTTCTGTTCTCCTCCACTTTGCAACTGCTACCTCATTCTCTGCAGCATAGAAGTAACATCCAAGTGGAGGAGGAGAAAAACAGCCCAGCTTCTGGAGGGAGGTTTGTGTTGTGAGAGAGATTTGGGGCGAAAGATGCTGGAAAATTATCTTATCCCTTTCTCTCTCTTCTGCAGAGCTGCAGGTTTCCCTAAGCAGTTTTCAACCTGGGCAGAGACGCCTGAGTTGTATCCACTCTCACCCACCTTTGAACATGTGTTCCCCACCAAAAAAACTTAGCAATGGACTCAAAACATCAGAAGTCATAGAAATATGAGGCTTTAAACATGTGGCCATTCGGTTGGCACAAAGATTGAAAAAGAAGATTCCTAAAACAGTATTCAAGAAAAAATAATTAGTTTTATCTCAGGAACAAAACATGCACTCTTTGTGTTGTGAGAGTCTTCCGGCTGGGAAGATTCACCACATGGAGTTTGGGGAGCTGGAAAGAAAATATTAAGAAAATAGTGGACTAACCTAACAGAAAGCAAAGACTGCAAAGTGATTCTAAGTCCCTCCAAGGAGAATGCGGCCATAACTAGGGGACTTTCTGAAACTGCTTGCCATGTGACTACCAAGCTTGTTTAGGGCAAAGAGCTCTTAAAAGTGGTCACAACCTGCTCAATACAGCCAGTGTGGTGTAGTGGTTAAGAGCGGTAGTCTCCTAATCTGGGGAACCAGGTTTGCGTCTCCGCTCCTCCACATGCAGCCACTGGGTGACCTTGGGCTAGTCACACTTCTTTGAAGTCTCTCAGCCCCACTCACCTCACAGAGTGTTTGTTGTGGGGGAAGAAGGGAAAGGAGAATGTTAGCCGCTTTGAGACTCCTTCGGGTAGTGATAAAAGTGGGATATCAAATCCAAACTCTTCTTCTTCAATGCAGTGTATGGTAACCCTAGTAATGAGCTTGCCTATCTGTATGTTTCCTTGGGGTCCCCAGACAGAAAAGAGGTTTCACTAGATAAGTGGGTAGCGTGATGGGGCAGTGGCACTCCCCTGGCCTTCTGGCAGCTGGCTCTTTGCTGCTTACCAGGAAGCAGAGGGGGAGACATCAGGGAGTTTGGTTTGCAGCAGACACATTTGCTGCAGGAACACTAGATTGGCCCAGCTGGTGCATTTCCGCTACACCTACCTCCCCGCATAGTGACTCAGCTGCTCAGAGGTGAGGTGAGCGCCGCCACCCCACCAGCTGCCACTGGGTTTCACTTGGCATTAGCTGAGTTTTAACCTGAGTCTGGGCAAGCAACACATAACATGGCATGCCATGACTCCTGTCCCTTGTTTTGGATTAGCGCAACTGGGAACTGTTATGCTGAAGACTCTTGTTTTTGCTCTCAGAGGCTTAATAGGATTTCTGAATTCAGCAAACAGCTTCTGATATATGTAAGTCAGATTAGCTTTTTGGTGTGACTTATATTTTAAGCCAGGAGTGGCAACCATTTTGCCCCCTGGGGCCAGGCATGCACAGGTTGAGGAATTTGCATAGTGCAGCATGTTCTGCATAGCAGAGAAGGCTTCATTTGTATTTTTACATTCCCCCTTCTTTTGATAAGTTGCTCACACATTAGCGTAGCATTTCTATAAGGTTAATAGCTAGCTAAATCAAGCTACAGGTATTGCCTTAAGTACTGAGGGTTAACTAATATGCATTGTTCTTCTTTCAGTTGATTTGATGTCTCTTGTTTAACTTTATCAAAAGCATGACTTGGTCTTTTTCCAAACCATTTGCTTACACAAATAATCAAGAGCAGGTTAACAGCTGAAATTCTGAGAAGTAAATGCATAATTGTATCTGAAGTTTTGGAAGGGCAGAATTTGGTGAAGCACAGTTTCAATACTTCAAATGGGCCAGAGAGTTCATAGGTGATACACAAACGGCATCTACCTAAATATATTCTCTTCCCTCTTCCTCAGAACATAGGCACCATGACTGCCTGAAAGTAAAGTGCACTTGCCCATAACATTTATGCTGTTTTTTAAAGGGCTACAGTTCTGTGCACTCACACCTGGACCACCTCCTATATTTTGTGGGAGGTATTTATATCACAAATTTAGGTATGCACAATTAAAATGTATTCAACTGCTCTGGCACAACAAATACCCCTTTTTCAAAAAAGGACTTTTGCCGCCAGGAAAGCGACAGGGAAATGCACCAATAAGTGTGGGATAAATTGTTGAGTGATAGGAAGACATATAACTTCCACGCAAGTAAATCAGAATGAAGTCAATAAAAAGCAAACACCGTATGACCGTGTAAGTTGTGTGCAAGCAAAGGACAATGGATGCTCAATGAATGGGTTGTCTGGACAAGACTCTGAACACTGTAAGACTTACTTCTGAGTAAACATTCATAGGGCTATACTGTACATTTTTGATACTTTGTTTAAGCTGGAATGTTATGGTACTTTCAGTAAATGCTTTCCGATTGGGACAGTGCCCTACAACCCCCTGGAGATAAATACAGAATTAGTATAGAAACCACACAATACCCAATTACAGTGGTTTTCAACCAGTTTGCTATGGTACCCTGGGGTGCCTTGAATGGTGGTCCGGGGTGCTGTGGGCAACACTGGCCTCTGTCCCTCTTTCCTTCCCTCCCTCCTCTGATGCCCTCTTGCATCTCTGCCTCCCAAAGGCTTGCACAGCTGTTTATTGCAGCAGGCAAATGATGCCTCTGGGAGGCACCTCTCTTTGGGGTGGGGGGGGGCAGCTCAGAGACCAGGAACGACAGCAGGGGCTGCCTGGAGGACTCCCAAGGAGAGGGTAGAGGAGAGGAGGCTGAGGGAGCACTCCACAAGGGAGGGTGCTCGAAAAAAGGTGAGAGCCTGCCAGCTCTGCAGGCAAGGGGTGACTTAACTGGGCTCCTGAGCCCCACAGGGGCGACGCGGAAAGAATGTAGTTGGTTATGGGAGCCGTGGACTCAAAAAGGTTGAAAACCTCTTCAGAAACTAACAACATCCCCCTCCAGTTATCTGGAAGTTCTCTGACAGGCAGATTCATAAATGTAAATGAAGACATGAATAGTTAAGAAAAATAAAACACAGCATTACATCTGACATTTGCACTCCCTTCTGATTTTCCACCGTTTCTGTTTCTGATTTTTTAAAATTTATTTTGCAGCTGAACATAGGTTGCACAGATCAGTTCAGTAGTTCTGCTCCAGTGCTCCTTCAGTATTCCCATGATGCTGGCCTGTACTGGTCATTAGTAAAGGAAGGCTGTTACCCAGCGTCGCCAGGGGTCAAAGGATGCGAAGGAAGCTCCCGAGAATTGACTGAGCCAACCGCATATTACACAGGGGACTTTGAAGACTGGACCAGGATTACCATTGTCATTCCAAGATCTCTTGCCTCCAGGTACTGGTTGTGATGAGCTTATGGCGCATGATGGTTTTTTGTTTGTTTGTTTCTATTTTAGGCTGCAAGAATCTGGCAGCTACCTCAATTTTCAGGCTATTGTTGAAGAAACCCCAGAAAAGTAGTTTCTTTATAAAATTAGAACAAAACAAAGCACAGCATTTTATTACTATTTTTTTAAAAAAATCTTTTAGACATGCAAGCTGCAGTAAAATGAAAAGAGCATGTTTCTGACAAATAACATTTTCTTCCTTAGTATTCCCTCTTTCTTTGGGATTATCAATTAGGTCTGGAAGGCTGGTTGGAGAGCGATAAGCCCTCTGAATAAAATAAGCCATATCAATAGGATTAATTTCATAAACAGTTACTCCTGGGTAAAGAAGCAGCAGAAGGGCATTTGAGCTGCTGTGTAATGTGCCGTGTCATTGGCTGATGATGATGAGTGTTAGGAAGACTCTTCTGTGCAGAGCGAGCAAAACTCCGGTTCAGAATATCCAAAACATTCTCCTAGCTGCAACAGAAACAGAAGGTCTAACAATAGCAAGTGCCTACCCAGTACAGAGTAGATGATCCAGTGTGATTTCTTTGGCTCCTACCTCTGTTGTTCCTGAAGTACTGCTGCGAGCACCATTTGCAGTCGGACAGCTGCAAGCAGAAACCAAATGTAAACTTTCTCCTCATTCTTAACAGCCTGACTTCTGAAATATTTGGGGCCTCATGTCAGCACAATGCCACAGCCGGTTGTTTATTTATTTAGGGTGGCGTTCAGCTCAGTTTTACTCAGAGTATACCCATTGAAATTAAAAGAACAGGGCTAACTTAGAGCTATTTCTTTCAGTTGGTCTGCTGTGAGTAACACTTAGCTGAGTGCCACCCTAAATAAAAACCTAACCAGCTGTGGTGTTGAATACCACTTTTCACTCTACGAAACAGCTTTTGATATAGGTGAATTAGTATGAAAAATAGTAAAAATTTCAGTTTAACTACACCCCCCCCCAGCGAGCAAGGTCACAGATGATGAAAGTTGTACCGTAGTCCAACAACATATGAGAATTCACACTTGGGAATAGCTGGGAAACTATGGCTTGTTGAAGGATACCATGGTTTCTAATCCTGGATTATCAACAAACCAGTTTGTTTTGTTTTTCCCCAGGTCAGACATAGAAATAAACTTTGGTTAGTACAGGCCAGGAACACAACCACAAGCAGGGAGTTTGCCTGTATAAAACGGGGAACAATGCTTTCAGTCTCCCCTGTGTGGCCATGTCAGTTGAGAAGAAGGGTGTGGGGAGCATTTAATATTTCAGCTGAAATAGTCCTTTGTGTGGCAACCTATGAGCTCTATCTATTTCAAAGGAACAGATACTAGGGTTGTTAATGCATCTGGAAGGGAAACATGTAGTTGCAAGGGATTTTAAATGGCAATTAGGACAGGAGCTGTATAGAAAGCTGTATTAGCTCCAGAATCCCAAACTACTGTATCCATTATAGATTCAGATGCTATTAGTCATTGCTTTTACTCTCTGGAAGTATGGCAATACTGTAGTATTTTGACAGGTAGGAACGGATTCCTTAGGTTCTAGGAAACAGCACCTTCCAAAACAGTCTCAGTGACTTTTCCAGAATTGAGATGGGCAAATCACAGCCTAAATGCCTTGTTCAAAGAAAAAGTGTGTGACCTAGGTAGGAGTTTATCTTGGGACTCAAGCACGTATGCACATGGACACACTCCTTGTGCATGCTCATTTCATGTGTTTTCCTGCCCCTCTCTTCTCTTTTGCTAGCAGTAGTGGCCAAGATGTTTTGTTGTAATGTGTGTGTGAGTTTTCAGACTGGCTCCTTCTGTTACTGCCTTAACAAATATTTACAGTGCATGGCATGCTGTGTAGCAGGGGGAGCTGGTGTCTTCATGGTGAGAATGTATCAAATAATCAGTGTGTGCTGCAGTTTAAGTATTTTCCCCTTAATTAACCAACAAACAGAAGTGCCAAGTCACACAAAGCCGACACTAACGAGTTTGCTTTGCCCAACACAAATAGCACCAAATCAGTAGCGGCAGTCTGTTTAGCATTATGTTCTGCAAAATAATCAGGAATAGGAAGCAAAATTGAAGCAACATCCCCCAACCCAAAAAGAGTGTGGATCGGCATAATTAAATTCATCCCGTTGCCATTACAGATGGGGTACTGTTACCTCTCTCAATGTGTCAACTGTAACTGTTGTATGTTGACAGATTTACATCCCAGTGCTAAATATATTCCCTTGTAAGTAAGTTCCATTAATAACAATGGAATTTGCTTCCAAGTTTTAATACATTATGGAATTATTTATTATGCTTTTCTCATGAGTCCAAGCCACTCAGAGAAATATGCATAGATTTTGCAGTTGGTTTTCCCAGCCACGTACTGGCCAAGGACCATATATTTAACTTCAGGGATTATACTGCACCTTGCACCACTGACCATTCTCTGGGCTCGTCCAGTTTCATGGCACACATGCCTGATTTGGATTATTAACTCTTAGGAGAAGCTTTGCGCAGAGTAGAGAGTACAGCATTGAACTCGCCTGCCTGTACTACTGCTGCACATCCATATACTGATAAAATGTTTGTATAGTCCCAGCATACATATGGTCAATAACATGGGCTATTTGCAGGACAAATCAGTTGTGCAATTTGGACTACTAGTGTTAGACTTACATATGGCTTAAATACATAAAATCTAATATCTACATGAGTTCAGACTAGGCCTGGAGGCAAAGCAGTCATGCCCAGTGACAGGGTGGGTGGGCACATAGAGCCAGTATCACTCCACCTGGTGGGAAGATTATCTGAATCAGACAAAAACAAATTGCAGCTTCACCTAGTTTCATGAATGGCTGCATTTAGATTTGCTGCACTAATGTTGTTCAATTGGACCACCATCATTTTAATGATTTACAACAAGTTTTAATATTAGTTATATAAGCATATGTTGTTGTTTAGTCGTTTAGTCGTGTCTGACTCTTCATGACCCCTTGGACCAGAGCACACCAGGCACTCCTGTCTTCCACTGCCTCCCGCAGTTTGGTCAGACTCATGCTGGTAGCTTCGAGAACACTATCCAACCATCTCGTCCTCTGTTGTCCCCTTCTCCTTGTGCCCTCCATCTTTCCCAACATCAGGGTTTTTCCAGGGAGTCTTCTCTCCTCATGAGGTGGCCAAAGTATTGGAGCCTCAGCTTCACAATCTGTCCTTCCGGTGAGCACTCAGGGCTGATTTCCTTAAGAATGGATAGGTTTGATCTTCTTGCAGTCCATGGGACTCTCCTATGTACAAATAAATACTATGTACATCTACATTGTGTGCAAGCCATTGCAGACCATTGCCTCATAGTATATGTTTAATAGCAGTAGCAGTGCATGCACATCTTTTTGAAGACTAAATTTATTCCTGTTATCACAGAGTTCTTCTTACTATGTGGTATCTACTTTGAGAGCTTGTGTAATATAGCGTATCTTTCTGGTATTTCATCTAGTTTTCTGCTTTCAATATTTCTATCCATACAGTAAAACCAGATTCCGCTGGATCCAAGAGAGCAGTTCACAAAAGAGTGTACCCCCTTTTGGCTTAGATGGGGTATACATATCAGAGCCTTGTTCCAACTATTGCAATGGGCACGGGGATTGTATCTCTGGAGTCTGCTTTTGTGACTTGGGTTATACAGGTAAGACATTGGTTTATATAGAATTGCTGTGGATATCAATACATAATATTCCGTTCGTTCATTTGACTGTGTTTATATTTGGGGAGGGAACTAAACATTATATTTGGTAACTGTTGGCAGTGTGTGGAGCCTGAAACCATTTTTTCATGCACACGGCAGCTATAGCTATGTGCATGTAGGCATCTGGGAGAATCAGCATTGAGACTGACTGGTTGTTTGGCAAGGAGAGGGAACAGAAATCCAGCCTCCTGCTCTTGTTGCCAAACAGCTGATCAGCTCGCTAGCACAGTTTTTACAAGAGAACTACACACATGCAGGCTCCATAGCTGGATGAGGGATGGAATTGTGTGCCCAGCTCTACCTTCTATATACAAGTTTCCATCTCCAGCTAGGGCTATATTCACATATATTCAGCTTGCTAGACCGTAGCATCATGTGGTTCTTCTTACAAGTTTCTGTGAAAAATTATGTTTGCAGTGCTTTGCTTTTCTTGTTTTCTTTTCCTAAAGAAAAAAATACCCAGAAAAAATGCTGGGCTTCTCTTCTGAGTCCTCAACAACAAACAAATAAAGGTGAAAAGATTCTTGAACAATAGCATCGCCTGCTCCTCCTTGCAACACACTTCAGTGCCAGTGTTCATTTTGGATGTCTTCCACTTTGAGGGGGAGAATTGGTGTCAGAGAGAAACTTAAGGAGCAGGAGTGTGGGGTGTTTACAAAAATGACTAAATGTTATCACCCCTGAGCTTTCTGCAGAAGAAACTAATACATGTGATTCATGTAATGCTGCTTACTAGTTTATTGACCTTTGCTACCCAGCACTATTTCAACAAAGAATCTCCCATATTTTTTTTCTTCCCCATCTTGAAGCCTCACATGGAACCTGTGTATCTAATGTACCTAACCACAGTGAGATGTTCGACAGGTTTGAGAGGAAGCTGAGCCCTCTCTGGTACAAGATAACTGGAGGGCAAGTTGGGAATGGTTGTGGAATACTCAGTGATGGAAAATCTCTTTACTTCAATGGACCTGGCAAAAGGGAAGCAAGAACCGTCCCTCTGGACACCACAAGCATCAGGTCAGTTGTGTATTCTGCTTCTAAAACCTGTGGGCTATACTGATCTTACTTTGCCATTAATTTTGCAGAACAATGAACAAGTTTCAAGTACTTCTCAAACAAACAAGGATTTTGAAGAACTGCTTTTTATGTAGAGTTACAGTAATTTGAGGGATATAAAGTTAAAGGTACCCCTGCCCATACGGGCCAGTCGTGTCTAACTCTAGGGTTGTGCGCCCATCTCACTTAAGAGGCCGGGGGCCCGGGAGACACTTCCGGGTCACGTGGCCAGCGTGACGAAGCTGCTCTGGCGAGCCGGCACCAGCGCAGCATACGGAAACGCCGTTTACCTTCCCACTATAAAGCGGTACCTATTTATCTACTTGCACTTAAGGGTGCTTTCGAACTGCTAGGTGGGCAGGAGCTGGGACCGAAAGGCGGGAGCTCACCCCGCCGCAGGGAATCGAACTGCCGACCATGCGATCGGCAAGTCCTAGGCACTAAGGTTTTACCCACAGCGCCACCCGCGATATAAAGTTACTTATATAAAGTTACTTAGGCTCAAAAATAGCTTTTGTACTACATGGTGAAGCAATGGTATTTAGCTGACCTGTCAGCAGCAGGAGGGAGAGTTGGAAGGGCATGGTGACAGGGAGGTCAGCACTGTGCAAACGCACCAGCAGGATCACTATATGAACTCTACCCGTGCATTTGCATAGAACTGACCTCCCCGCTGGCTTGTCCCTCCCTGAAAGCAACAGTGACCTTATGCCTGGAGGCTAGGTAAAGACTGCTGCCCCACCCTGCCAAAGTGAAATAACATGTTAAAATTCAGAACAAAAATTCTGGCTTTATTTATAACAAACAGTTATATTTCCTTCAATGTGCATTTTGAAGACCAAAGTGCTTTCTTTTCAAACATACAGCAAAATCACGCTCAGCTTGCTTAAGCCCAGTCTGTTTTAAATGCCAGTTCTATTAGGACTGTACTGTATTATATTGTGTGTGGATGATTCTCAGACTTTAGCAAGCTGCATTAGAACAGCCATCAAGAATACTTTGTTCTGTGCCCTTGTTTGCATCAGTGCACAAATGTCACTTGAGGAATCTCTTGACGGTGGTACATGGAAAAGTTGGAAATAGGAGGAAACCAGAGTACAGATTCCAGAGTGTTGGTGCACTGTACTCCTCATGGTTCAGTTGATCAACATTCTGTAATGACCACAGAAACAGAGAGGACAGTTTTATTTAGAAATAATGCTACATTTGCAGCACAACCTATTGAAAAGCCAATTAATTTTGGTACAAAGGATGTCATACCTGAACTGCTGTTGACTACCTGGCCAACTTCTGTATCATCAACTTTTTGTGTCCATTCTCTGCCTTAAACCCTGCAGACCCAGGTCTTTCTATAAAAAATAATAAAAGCAAGCTACTCTTTCCCTTAATTAATGACACCTCTCTATGACAATATGCAGGTGCCAAAATCCTATACAACTGTTAGAATCATAGAATCATAGAATCATAGAGTTGGAAGAGACCACAAG
This sequence comes from Podarcis erhardii, assembly GCF_964252035.2. Lineage (NCBI taxonomy): Eukaryota > Metazoa > Chordata > Lepidosauria > Squamata > Lacertidae > Podarcis > Podarcis erhardii. The sequence goes on from NC_138500.1 coordinate 70,625,229, forward strand.
GGCCATCGAGTCCAACCCCCTGCCAAGCAGGAAACACCATCAGAGCACTCCTGACATATGGTTGTCAAGCTTCTGCTTAAAGACCTCCAAAGAAGGAGACTCCACCACACTCCTTGGCAGCAAATTCCACTGTCAAACAGCTCTTACTCTCAGGAAGTTCTTCCTAATGTTTAGGTGGAATCTTCTTTCTTGTAGTTTGGAGCCATTGCTCCGTGTCTGCTTCTCTGGAGCAGCAGAAAACAACATTTCTCCCTCCTCTATGTGACCATGTTAGTGGTACAGTTTCACAGACCTCCATTCCAACATGAAATTTCCAGCATGAATAGGTTCCTGGGGTACTGATGGTTGTATTAGCCTTCCTAAGCAGGCTGTGCATTCTGTCCCACTCATAGTACTGTGATGCTTCTTGCATAACACTAGTTCTGACTGCCAGTGACTGCCAGTCCACACTGACTGCCAGAGGCTCTCTGGGGTTTCACACAGGGGACCATTCCAGCCCTATCTGAAGAAACTCTTTCCAGGTCTGTCCTCAGTCACCTCATTACCTTTCTTGAATGGCTGAGAATTTTGCCTGTAGCATTTCTGTCTTGTGGGCTGCCAATAGGCTGTCCAGACGAAATTTTATTCTATTCTTAATGGCTATCGCTTATGATTTTGTTCTCTGTCTGATCAGTCACTGCAGCCACATATGGGAGCTACCTGACAGCTGCAGAGGCTAGATAAGCATTGCAAAAGGGGTGGGTTTTTTTGTTCCCCAGCAGAGGACATCTGGCTTGTTAGCTGTAACCACCTAAGCTTTCATCTGTGCTGCAGATTCTGCAGCTAATGGCCACAGAAGAGTCTCTCTTATTTTTTTTGCAGACTCAAATCACCACAGATAGACTAGTCTTGTCAAAAAGTATTTTCTCTTTCTAAATCTCTCTATTCCTGAAGTTTTAAAAGACTTTATTTGAAAAAAGAAAAGAAAGAAAGCAGTGCAATAAATCCTGAGAGGGCAGTTGAGGGGCTACAGAAGGACAGTTGATGAGTCAGAAGAGCTCACCTACAGTTGGATACTCTCTGGCTGAGGCAGCGCCAACATCATCCCTCCGCCACGGCCAGGGCTCCAGTGGTGGTGGGGACTGGAAAGGGATATGCTGGAGTCCCAAGCCCTCTTATTTCTCCAACATATCCCCCCAAGTGGCTGAAAACCTGACCTAGCTCCATCCCTGGCCCCACATAGCTGTAAATGCGGCAGAAAGAACAATGGAACAAGTTGTTCCCCTCCATCTTCTTCCCTGGCTGATGCAAGAAGCTGGGCTTAGGCACTGGTTGATTCCGTGCCAAAGAACATATCTGTACCCCTTCACCTGGACCTCCCTTGGCTTGCTTCGTAAGCATATTTAAATCAAAATTTGTAGCTAGACATCATTTCACTCCATAAGGGCAATATGCAGACATTCATTGTTGGTAGTTAAGTTTTTACGAAGTGGTCAAAGTCTAATGGATAGTCCCTGAGGAATTTACTATTAAAACAAAATATATAACATTTGATGCAATCTCAAATGAAACTTTGCCCTTTGACACAGCTCACCACAATCTCCATGTTTATAACTATGTTTGTATTAATTTCCATTTCTACTTGATTATAACAAAACAAATTAATGATATAATATGACTGAACAAAACAAAAAAAAACCCCAGCAAAACAACCTGGTGTGATATTTTAATTAATATGAAATATTAATTAAAAGGTTGGCAGAGGTTTGCACAATAATGAAAAACAGGGAAGTGGCACAAAACAGTCATTTAAAAATTAAGGGAACAAAGGGAAATGGGTTTCTTTGTTACCTGATCCCTTTTGCACCAGGCAGAATGGGAAACAGGTTGGCATAAGGACTGACCTCCCTGGAGAACTTGTGAGAAAAACCACTGCGTCCAAGAAAAGACCATCACCTATTTTTGTATCCTTTGTATTACAGGCATCCCCCCACTTAGGCAGGGGTTACGCTCCGGGCGCTCTCACGCAGAACTGAAATTGCGTAACGTGGGGAGGACCCTCTAAGCACTCTTTACATGCCCCTCTCTGCTGCTCTTTTTCCAACCTGTACCAAAAATACTGTATCCAAAAATATCCACAGCTAGAATTGAAGCTCTGAGGCTGGCAGGAGGCTGGAGAATGTGGGGGGAAGTGGCTGCTGCTGCGCTACCTGGCACATCAGCTGTTAGGCGGGGAGGCTGAGCAGTGTGAACAAACCCCGCTGTGCCTCTGGTCTCTTTGGGGCTTCCTCTGCCCTCACTGATGTCCTCGTGGGGCTCAGGGGGGTGGATCTCCTTGCAAGCCACAAGGACTCTCTAGCTCTCTCCCACCATTTCTGGGTTTGGGCTGAATTTTATATTTATTTCCTGGTGCCATGTGTGAGTGGGTGCTATGCAATGTGCTCTAAGCACCTCTCTGGAGTAGACATTTAATGCGGACAAGTCCTATTAAGTTCAGTGGCTCTTCCTTATTCCCAGGTGTGTAAAGGATTGCAGCCTCACTATAGGATATGTTTGAAAACCATGCATTCATACAGTGGTACCTCGGGTTACATACGCTTCAGGTTACAGACTCCGCTAACCCAGAAATAGTGCTTCAGGTTAAGAACTTTGCTTCAGGATAAGAACAGAAATCATGCTCCGGCGGCGCAGCAGCAGCGGGAGGCCCCATTAGCTAAAGTAGTGCTTCAGGTTAAGAACAGTTTCAGGTTAAGTATGGACCTCCTGAACGAATTATGTACTTAACCCGAGGTACCACTGTATTTTAGAAAAAGAGCTATGTTTTAGTACATAAACTTTTAAAGCCCAGCCCACTCTCCTATGCCAGCTGCTTCTCTCCTCCATCCCCCAACTCTGCCAATTTCCTAGCTACGTGAAGAGGTGAGACAGGGAATGGACTCCTGTCACTAAGTAATTCTAATACCAATAAAATGGAGTGGGGTAGAAGCCCCAGAGGAGTAAAGGGCATCAGACTGCTGTTTAGTGGCAACACTTAAAAGGTGTCCTTTCCCATAAAGCCTATGGCATCCCGGGCTAGTAGAAATTTGAAGCCATTTTAAATAGGAAGAGCTAAACAGAGGTCTATGCAAACTACGTTTTAAAGAGAAATCATGTGCTAGGAAAATGTGTCTGATAATACTATCCTCTAGGCCAGTGGTTCCCAATTAGCTAAGTGCTGCGGACCCCTGTTTTTCAAAAGCCAAGCCATGGGCCCCCTACTTTTGAAAATATGATATCTCTATGGTAGTTTTTGTTATGTGAACGGTGCCACAGACCCCCCTGGGTGGGTTATGCGGATATTCTGGGGTCCGCAGATTACCTATTGGGAACCCCTGCTTGAGGCTTTAACTATGCTGTGTGTGTGGTTTTTCGTCCCCTAAAAGAAATGTTCAACATTTTTGTTAACAGACTAGTTCAGTTTTATGTACAAATTGGAAGCAAAACAATCGGCACAGGCTGCAACAAACCCAGAGCCAGAAATGAAGGTAAACTCGATTTTTATTTAGTTGTAAGTTTTCACATATTTAAAACTGTCTTGTTGATATTGTGTCTTAATTTTTGTGAAAGCCATATGGAAACCCATTATTTTGTCACTAATTTGACCCTAGCAAAATGCCCATCAGTTTGATTTTTGAGGGCAGATACACATTTCACACCTGAGTGTGATCCCTATCAATGAGGCTTGGCCACTAAGGGATACAGTCGATGAAACACTAGGGAAGGGGCTAATCCTACTCCCTGCCCATAGTATCCATTGCTGTCGAATCCTAATACTATCCTTTTTAATAGTTTCCATTCTGGCTTCTATGTCATGCAAGCTGATATGCCTCCTGATGTTGGTGCACATTGTGTACACTGCAATGAGGAAGCTTTGGGGCATGCACAAAGGCATCCATGCGATCTGGAATCTTGTGCAATTGAGATTCCAGATCACGTGGGTGCCATTGCACGTACAGTTGTATGTGAAAGTCTTCCTTTCTGCGGATGCTTGTTTTTGGAATCTGGTCTAAGATGCACACGCTGTGCATGTGTGGCTCTTGCTTGCAGTACCAGTCACCACACAGGAGCAGAGTAAGGTCCAAATCTTTTACTGTTGTAGAAGGAATAGGCTCAGCAAAACAGTTCCGGACAAAGTTACACGAGTAACTCACAATTTATGTGCATTTGACTTTATGCGATTGGCAAAATAATTTAAAGCAAAAGGGGGCGGGCATTCTGGAAAAAAAGACTTTGATAACCCCACCCGCCATTGAACCCAATGTGTTCTGACAATGCAGTTTTTTGCTTTACACTTTGATCCCAGAACATAAGCCCCACATAAGCTGAAGGTCACACAGAAAAATAAGATCCAGCTTGTAGGCTTTTCAGATACAAGCAACTCTCCACTTACACAGGGATTACATTCTGGACCCCTGCGCACATAAGCGAAATGCACTTATGTAGGGAGCCCATTGCAGTACATGCAGCTTCCTGCCCAACAGCTGCTCAGCAGTGTAGCCTGGCAGCAGCAGTGAGAGCTCCTGTGTGCCATTTTGGAACCCTTGGAGTCTTTTTTCCTAGACTTTTGGCTCACTGACATCCTCTTCGGGCTCTGGGGAGGGTCTCCTCACAAGCCACATAGGAATTTCCAGCTGTCTCCCACCATTTCAGGTTAGAATTGGTTTATTCATTTATTTCCCGGCACCATGCATAGTCACGGTTGCGCCCAAGTGGGGAGATGCCTGAACAGATATATACAGATACAAAGTATTGCCGTTGCTCTAAGTAACTTCAGATAATCAATGCACAACGCTGAACAGCTACTAAACTGGCCGCCATGCGTTAATCACAGATATAGTTGGAGAATTGGGCAACTGGCTGAGTTGACCTTGCACCTGTGATCAGCTCACCCATGGGGTGATTTCTGCTCATGAAGGAAATTAACCTCTTCCTACATCCAGCTACTGCAACAGCTTAGGCTATATTTTGCTAGCGTTGGGCTGTGGCAAACCAGGGTGTATGATGGGGCAGACAGGCTTCTGGGCCTGACCCTACTCATACATGGATCCAATGTGTGAGAGCATTTTGACAAAGTAGGCATAAAGATGAATGTACATTTATTTCCTAGCTATACGAACCCCAAACTCTATGGTCTTTCAATTAATGGAGTCACCTCATAAAAACTGAAGTTGGGGGAAGTATTATTTATAGTAACATTTATATTTAATTTTTGCACTGCTCAATTTTTGCTTTGGTTGAGCTCTTTCTCTTTTTGTGCCTGTGTAGTTGAAACAAATAATACTGAATTCTGAGCAGTCAAAACACACAGCACAGCCTCACGTGAAACAATCTGAGCACAAATACTGCTACAGAGAATTGTTATCTGTGTGGCAGCTTTCCTGCTGTTGGTCATACTCTGAGGCCAAATGAACTATGTAAGTAAGGAATAGCACAACAGCATAGTAAGAGCCTGCTGGATCAGGCCAATGGACCATCTGATTCAACATCCTGTTCTCACAGTGTCCAACCAGATGCTTGCGGGAACCCAGCGAGCAGGATTTGAGGACATGAGAGCTCTCCTTTCCTGTGGTTTCAAGCAGCTGGTGTTCAGAAGCATGGCTGCCTCCATCTGTGGTTGCAGAGTCATCATGGCTAGCAGACATTGATAGCCCTCTGCTCCATTTTCATAGTCCATTTTCTCCTCACTTGCAAGACAATTTACTATACAGTGGCCTTGACCACACGAGACAAGACCATGGTACTGTGAGTTTCTTTGCCAGCAGCTGCCGTTGAGAAAGAAATTCACTTTATAGCCTCACAAAATGGCTAGGAAGTTGGGTGTTCACAGGGACGCCTGTCCTCGTCGTAAAAGTAACATCTGGGTGAGTTTTTAGTTCTGTTACAAAAAGCAGAGAAGTGTTCTATAATATCCTCTACCAGAGCCTGTTGACATCCTATGATTTTACACTTTGAGGGCCACTGAATATTCCATATTAATACTGTAGAAATATAACATTAAGTTATCATGGTAAAGAGCTCCTGTCTTTAGGGAGAAATAGGTCAAACATATCAGCATCATACAGAATGAAAATTAGAATGTTTTAAAAGCCACAATTTATCTGTTGTCATGACAGAAAAAGTACTGCATTACTTGAAAAGTAATTGAAGCATTGATTCTTGGCTGCTGCTGGGTTATTAATTCTGCTTGGTTATTAATTCTCAAACCAAGTTATCACAACAGTACCCCTCTGGTTTTTTTATGGGTTTTATGTATATGACCATACACTGATAAAAGACTAATTATGCATGAACTCAAAATTGCATGCATGGTAGATTACAAATTGCCTCTGTGTGATTTTGTGCTTAGTCCCAAAGGCTGGACTCCATTATGCTGCCAGCACCATGGGAACAATCCTTTAGAGACAAATGCAAAACTAACCCCATCTTCTCCTATAACTCTTAAACCATAATGCCCAAAAGCCCCGACTCCCCATGTGATTCCCAGCTCACAGACATCTCTCAGCCTCAGTAATGCTGCCACTTCAAATGTAAATCTCTCTAAATCCTTCCGCAGAGTACTCATACCTGTGAAGTATAGATGCCTCGCTAGTGAGATGCAGGTATTAATTTGTGTTTATGGATTTAAAATCAAATTAGCATTATCAATAATAAATTATTGACAAGAAAACTTGCAGTGGGTATTTGTTTTAAAGAGCAATGGCAGCAGGATTCCCTTGGAGCATCACTATTACACTTGTTCCAGTTCTGCAGCAATATGTTAGAGTGAGGGAATTAATCTCACTGCTTTGTTGATGTGAAAACAGGGATACGGGATAAATGTAATTCAGTCCACAAAGAAAGGTGAACCTACCTAATTTGCACTGTCCAAAACAATATGCAAACCAAAACACAGCCGCACTTTGAAATTCACCATTCAGATTCAACAAAACACGTTTTATAATATGTAGTTTAATTTAATTGATTTTTTTGGTGGGACAAGAGGAGTTCAGAAAAGGTCCAAGTTCTGTGAAACAGGTTAATAGGAGCCAAATCTTTGTTTATGTTGCAATAGATGAAAAGCTTTTAAGTGTGCTGATTTATCAGAAAGCAAATAGTATGTCCAAGCTCATAAGTTTTCATTTTAAAAGAGAGATTTTTTTTTTCAAATCAAGCTTACCTTGAACTTGAACTTATGAAAGTGTTGCTTAAATTTTGTCTTCGGTGTCCGCTGGTGAAGATTGGCCTATGCTCCTAGGTCTTCTGCAGGGTTTTGACTAAATTACTGTATTCCATCCTAATGTACAGGGCTTGTAGTTCAATATTCAAATGACAATGGAATAAGCTGGTATCTGCTGCGAGAATTGGACTTCATGTCTTTCTTAGAACCGCAGATTGTATCCATAGAATTGCCTCGTGAGGCCAAAACACCAGCCACCGCTTTCCGATGGTGGCAACCTCAACATGGTATGTGTTTAACACTATTATGAACCTTTAACATTCCAATTTAGTATATAAGTTTTAAGACCTAGTAATGGCTAGGGAAGGTACAATTTTGTTTAATGAACATTAACATGTCTATTCTATAAACACTGGCAAAACAAACCCTTGGTGTGTTCAAATATTAGGGTACATAAGTTTAAGGTCCATTGATTTTGTTCATTGTTTACTATTTCAAGTATGTTTAACTGTACAGTGAATTAATTGTACAATGAATCTCCACATGTGCCCTGGATTCCAATTTTTGATTATGAAATATCTTTTCCTACTGTCACCAACCTTTCTACTCCTGTTTTGCCTTCTTGGCCATCTCAACTCAGACAGACCAAGTTCTTAGTTGGGATGAAGATTTTTCACTAGACCTATATCATAGAATCGTAGCGTTGGAAGGACCTCCAAGAATCATCTGGTCCAACTGCCTCATAAATTAGTTTCCCCCCCACACACACACACATAAAGTGTGGGGAAATAATGACCAAATATTTCTATTTGTTTGTAGGGAAGCATTCAGCACAATGGGCTTTGGATGATGTCCTTGTAGGAATGAATGACAGCTCTCAGACTGGTTTTCAAGATAAATTTGATGGTTCTGTCGATTTACAAGCTAACTGGTACAGGGTCCAAGGGGGTCAAGTAGATATTGATTGCCTCTCTATGGATACAGCTCTCATATTCAGTGAAAATACAGGTAAGGCTCTCATTTAGTAAAATGCAAACACACTACAGCTTCTTTTTAAAAAAATGAATTTTAAGTAAAATGGTTTTCTTCCTTGCACTCTTTTTAGGAAAATCTCGATATGCTGAGACTTGGGATTTCCATGTGTCTGATTCCACCTTCATGCAGTTTGAGCTGAACATGGGCTGTAGCAAGCCATTCAGCAATTCCCATAGTATTTACTTCCAGTATTCCATAAACAATGGGAGAGACTGGCATTTGGTGACCGAAGAGTGCGTTCCTCCCAGGATAGGATGTCAGCATTACACTGAGAGCTCAATTTACACTTCTGAAAGGTTTCAGAACTGGAAGCGAGTGACCATCTACCTCCCACCTGCAACGATGTAAGAATTACTCTCTTATTCAGGCTTCTTCCACCCCTTTACTGTTTTGCTGTGAAAGAAAGTGTAGAATTCAGCTCAATTTTTTCACATAACCGTAACAGAAACTGTTAAGTTGTGGGTTGACATAGCCGACGACACAGCGATTTCTCCAACTAGCTCTTTATTTCGTAAGCTGGAATAGAACTGACTGCAAACAGCTCAGCCGGCCTGCTTTTATAGGCAGCCGGCTGTCAACATTGTAACAACAACAGCCCAGAGTTCCCGCCTAAAATAACTGACGCGGACCTGAGGGAAAACTATCTACAGACCTGATTGAAAACTATATACAGTATCCCCCTGCTGGCCCAGGGTGAAACTTCACTACATAACACCCCTCCCCACCGAGATAAGGCGTTAGTTACAATCGTAATGGTTTCCTTATATACAGCACTACGCGTAATGGTTCAATTAGGCACAAAAGCATATTGGTTACATTTCCCATACTTAGACCAACAGTGATACATGTCCAACAACATAGTCCTTTAAATAAGTTGGGCGCTTGGGAACTCTGCCAGACCGCCGGGGACTGGTAGCCAAGTCCGGAGGGCCACACAGTTCTTGCTGAGGCTGTGGTGCGACCCTAGGTGGCGTTGGAACCAAATCCCCTGGATCCGCTGCTGTGGGTGGAGCCTCCGCAAGTGGAGTGGTCTGAGTCTGTGGTAAGTCTGGCAGACCCTCTGAAGCGGCTTGGTTCGGCTCCACGCTGGCAGTTTGCGAGGGAGGTGTAGGTGGGGCCTCGCCATCTGTACGTGTCTCTTCTGGAGCCGCAAGCGCAGTTGGGGGCACCTCGGTAGTGTCCAAGTCCCCAACCCTGCGCCTAAGCTGGTCTATGTGCCGTCGCCACAAGCGTCCGTCTTCGAGTGCCACCTGGTACGAGCGAGGTCCCGTGACTCCCACTACTGTGGCTGGCACCCAAGGAATGTCCCCCACATAGTTCCGGGCAAAGACCTGGTTTCCTGGGACAAATGACCGTGGCGCGTTGGCACAGCCTGGGGGTTCAGCCACGGCAAAGTCCGGGTGTAGCCGGTCGAGTGGTGACCTGAGGCGGCGGCCCATAAGCAGTTCAGCAGGACTCCTCCCTGTGGCCGCATGAGGGGTGATGTGTTGCACGAACAAGTATTCGGCGACCCGCTCATGCCAGTCTCCCCGGTCCAGGCGCGCCAGTGCCTCTTTTGTCGAGCGCACCATTCTTTCCGCTTGCCCGTTGCTGGATGGATGAAAGGGTGCCGTTAGGGCATGGCGGATGCCCAGTCCCAAAAGATACCGCTCAAACGTGCCTGACGTGAACTGTGGTCCGTTGTCAGAGACAAGGACATCAGGACACCCATGCGTTGCAAACAGGCCTCGCAGCACCCGGATGACAGCTTCGGTAGTGGTGGAGGGCATCAGGGCGACCTCCAGCCATTTGGAATAGGCGTCCACCACTACCATAAAGGTCCGGCCGTGAAAGGGGCCAGCCAGATCGATGTGCACCCTCGACCAGGGTGTCTTTGGCGTCTCCCAGGTGTGTCCCTTAGCTGCCGGTGGTGCAGGCCTCGACTCTTGGCACGCTTGACAGGCGGACACCCAGGCAGTGATGGCATCGTCCATATTAGGCCACCAGACATAACACCGAGCCAACGCCTTCATTTTGACAATTCCCGGGTGGCCAACGTGCAGAGCCTCCAGGACGCGCTGACGGAGTCCCTGGGGAATCACGACGCGGTCTCCCCACAGCAGACAGCCGCGATGAGCTGAGAGTTCATGTTGTCTGGTTGCGAAGGGCTGGAACTCTGATGCAAAAGGCCCTTGTGGCCACCCCCTCCACACCCAGTTGAGCACCCGGCTGATGGTGCGATCCTGGGCAGACGCGGAGGCCACAGTGGCAGCTGATACAGGCGCTGCCGGAAGATCCTCAATCAGAAGGAGCGATGAAGCTGGGGCCGGGTCTTCCACAAATGCTGGAAGAGGGCAACGGCTGAGGGCGTCGGCATGGCCCATCGATTTCCCCGGGCGATGGATGAGCCGGTAGTGGTAGGCAGCCAGGAAAACAGTCCATCGCAGCATGCGTGGCGAGAGGACCGGTGGAGTTGGACGATCACCGGCGAGGAGGCCCAGGAGTGGCTTGTGGTCAGTGATGAGGTCAAAAGTCCTGCCATAGAGGTATTCATGGAACCTCTTCACTCCAGCCACAAGTGCCAATGCCTCCTTGTCGAGCTGGCTGTAATTCCGTTCCGTCAGAGATAGTGTCCTGGAAAAGTAGGCGAGTGGTGCTTCTCTTCCATCTGGAAAACGGTGACTAAGGACAGCACCGATGCCAAAAGGTGAGGCGTCGCAGGCAAGGACCAGCGGCCTGGATTCACTGTACTGTACCAGCACACTGTCTGATGAAAGGAGAGCCTTAACCGCATTGAAGGCCGCCGTCTCCCGATGACCCCAGGCCCAAGGCGTCTTTGTACTAAGGAGTCGGTGAAGAGGCTCAGCCACTGTGGCTTTGTGGGGCAGGAACATGTTATAAAAGTTCAGCAGCCCCAGGAATGCCTGCAACTCCGTCTTGTTCTTTGGGGTGGGGGCCTGCTGGATAGCGCGGATCTTGGATGTGGTCGGGTGAAGGCCGGAGGCATCGATAAGATAGCCCAGGAACTCTACCTGTGGAACGGCGATCTGGCACTTCTCCCTCTTTACCTTGAGCCCGGCCTCTTGGAACCTGGTCAGCACGGCACGGAGGCGCTCGAACAGCTGCTGGTGTGAGTCTGCAGACACCAAGACGTCATCAAAATATGGTACCACGCCCGGAAGCCCTTGCAGGAGACGCTCCATAAGGCTTTGGAAGATGCCAGGAGCCACACTCACCCCGAACTGCAACCGGCGGCAACGGAATGCCCCCCGGTGGGTGACGATCGTCTGGGCTTCAGCAGTGGCATCATCGACTGGCAGTTGTTGATAGGCTTGGGCAAGGTCCAGCTTAGCGAAGACCTTACCCTCACCCAGGGAATGCAGCAGGTGTTGGACAACAGGCACCGGATAAGCGTGCTGCTGAAGTGCCTTGTTGATCGTGCACTTGTAGTCAGCGCAGATTCTCACCGACCCATCTGGCTTGACAGGCGTGACGATGGGGGTTTCCCACTTGGCGTGGTCAACCGGCTCCAAAACTCCTTGGGCGATCAGTTTGTCCAGTTGTTCGTCCACCTTAGCCTTGAGAGCAAAGGGAACCCGGCGTGGCTTTAGCTTGATGGGGGCGACTTGTGGATCAAGGCTAAAGGAGATGGGCGTACCTGTATATTGCCCCAAGGTGCCGTCAAAAACCTCGGCAAAGTCTTTGACCAGACCCTCAGTCTCTGCGTTAGAGATGCAGTTGATGCCGGTGACTTCCAGGCCGAGGGCATCAAACCAGTCTAGCCCTAGGAGGCTTGGCCGCTGACCTTCGACCACCACCAACCGGAGCAGGCCCGAAAAATCCTTGAAGGCAATCCGGAACCGGCCAACGCCTACCACGGGAATGTCGTTTCCCTGGTAGTCTCTCAGGTGTACGCGGTGAGAGTCGAGTTGCCTTTTGGACACTCTGGGTACCAGTCTTTTGATGGTGCTCCACGACACGATGGACAGGGCAGACCCGGTGTCGATCTCCATGTCACATGGAGCTCCTTCAATGAGCACCGTGACGTTCAGCTTGCGTCGCGTAGGCGAGTCGGTTTGGCCAATCGTGGTTCCAGACGGGCAGCGGCAGTTGGTGAGAGCGAAACAACTTTCCTTGGCAGACTGGAGGGAAGGCTTGGACTTGCGAGTCGATGAAGGGGGGGTGTCAGATGGAGCCGATCGGCAGACCTTAGCGATGTGGCCCCTTCTGGAACACTTCCTACAGATGGCGTCTCTGAATCGACACTTGGCACGGGAATGGTTGCCTCCGCAGCCGGCACATTCCGGTTGGCCCTTGGACTTCTGTTGGAACTTCCTGTGCTCCCGCTTTGTCTGGTGCACGTCATCGCCTTCACTGGAGGATGCCTCATCACTGCTGGCCTCTTCATGATGCACCGGAACTGGCTCCCTAGCAAGACGCGGGCTGCTGCACTTGCGGATCTCCTGGGCGGAGCGTTCAGCAGCTTCTGAGGCCACAGCCTCCTCAATGGCTTTCTGCAGCGTGAGGTCTGGCTTGGCGAGGAGACGCCGTTGCAGATGGATGTCCCGGACCCCGCAGACGATTCGATCCATCAGGGCATCGTCTAAGTCTCGGAACTCACAGTGCATTGCAGCCTGTCGCAGGGCGGTGGTGTAGTTGTTGATTGACTCCCCCTCTGCCTGGTTCCGGTGGTAGAACGCATGGCGGGCAGCAATCTTGGACGGCTTTGGTGCGTAGTGGTTGCGGAGCTTCTCTTGGATCGTGTCCCATGGTGTTGCCTGGACTGCTTCGGGCGCAACCAATGCTCGGGCCGTCTCAAACACCCCAGGCCCACAGAGGCTGAGGAATAGGCCCCGCTTCCGATCCTTTGATACTGCTGTCAGCTCGTTGGCTTGGAGGTAGCAGTCGAACCGAGCGAGGTAGGAATCCCATGATTCAGAGGCTGGCGCAAACGGCGGTAGAGGCACAAGTGAAGCCATGATTCCGATGCCGGCGTGAAGGGCGATGGATGGAACACAGTGCTCTAGCCAGAACAGTCAGCTCTGAATTGGTTCTGTCCAGTGATTTCGCTCAGTGATTCAGCTCAGTGATTCAGCTCAGTTCAGAGGCTGGCCGCATCAGGCTGTGCTCTGATGTCCATCAATCCCATCCTCGTCGCCAGTGTTAAGTTGTGGGTTGACATAGCCGACGACACAGCGATTTCTCCAACTAGCTCTTTATTTCGTAAGCTGGAATAGAACTGACTGCAAACAGCTCAGCCGGCCTGCTTTTATAGGCAGCCGGCTGTCAACATTGTAACAACAACAGCCCAGAGTTCCCGCCTAAAATAACTGACGCGGACCTGAGGGAAAACTATCTACAGACCTGATTGAAAACTATATACAGTATCCCCCTGCTGGCCCAGGGTGAAACTTCACTACATAACAGAAACTGTGAATGATTGATTCCTAAGGATGCTTTTAACCACAAACCCTATTTTAATGCACAGGACTGTTTACAAAGAGGGCCACCCTAGAGCAAAGGCCATTTTTCTCCATGCTTCAAGGTTAAAGTAACTATGCTTTGGCCAAATCAAATGGTCACATCTCACATCTTCCTCAGAGCTAAGCAAGTCATTATCCCATGACGAAAAGGGGAGAACTAGATGAGACGATAAACATAATTGTGGTGTTCCTCTTGCTTTAAAAGTTAAAAGGTTAGGTTGCCAGAATATGGGGCACCTCATATAAGCACAATTTGGGATAGTTAACTATTGGTTTGGATTTTATTTTTTAAGGGTGTTAAAAAGATATGCATATGATTTGATAGAAATAAGTGTGGTCCTGGCATAGGCTACCCTTTCAGACTTAAGGGACACATTCCCCTGGGGGGGAGGGAGGGAGTGCGCAGGGGCACATAACTGTGGCAGCAGGTGGGACCACAGGAAAAAGTGGCGCAAAAGCAAAAGTCAGTGGGACACCTCCCCCCTGCATACCGTCATTTGTGAATTCATTCTCCCTCTCTGCAGGTTTGGAGGGCCACGTAAAAGAAATTAGAACTAAGATGCTGATAAATTTTCACGAGGAGCTTTTTTTATAGCTAATTGCTGCAAGTTGTGGAGAACTGCATTTAAGATTGCAAAATGAGAAACTTGGAGAAGTGAAATTGCCAGATTCCCTCCCCCCCCCCCCGCAATTTTCGATCCTCTTTCTCCAATAGCAGCGGGACTGTTCTGAATTACTATTTTTGTTTGTGATTCCCAGATCTCCCAGAACACGCTTCAGATGGATTCAACATAATTATGTTCCTGGTGGGGATATGTGGGCTATTGATAATGTCATCCTGGCCACTGGATGTCCTTGGATGTGCTCAGGCCACGGGATCTGCGATGCTGGCCGCTGTGTGTAAGGAGACACATGTTTCATGCCCTTTTGCTTCTTGGTGATGTAAAGATTATGTCTCATTAGTCAGTGGATATTGTTCCCAACCACCCCCCACAATTTGTTTTCAGGTGTGACAGAGGTTTTGGAGGCCCTTACTGTGTCCCAGCTGCCCCCCTCCCTTCTGTTCTGAAAGATGACTTCAATGGCAACTTGCATCCTGACCTTTGGCCTGAAGTCTATGGAGCTGAGAGAGGGAACCTGAATGGCGACACCATCAAATCTGGAACAACTCTCATCTTTAAAGGGGTTAGAAGTTATTCTTGTTCAAAATGTTTTGATTGTTTTTGCAATGCCTTCTTGAAACTGTTTAGCAAGATTAAATTATAGAAATCCTTGATCTGCCCTGCTGAAAAAGAAAAAAAAATAACTTCTTCCTATCTATTATTTGTTACAGGAAGGGCTGAGAATGCTTGTTTCAAGAGATTTAGATTGTACTAATACAATGTACATCCAGTTTTCATTCAAATTCTTAGCCAAAGGTAAGGTAATGATTGATTACTGTAAATAATATAATCCGTACTAACTTGAAAAGCTGTGGGTAATCTGTAGACTATTGTCATTCTGGAGGGCAGAACCAAAGAGGCACTGATGATCAAAATAACACAGGTCAGCATATTTTGCTACAGGATGGTTGACCAAGTAATGACTACAACTCCATATTCTAGGAGCCCCCCCCCCCCCGGCCAAGAAAGAAACCTGCAGCCATAAGTGACAGTGAAAAAAATGTCATTCTAAGACAGGCATAGGCAAACTCAACCCTCCAGATGTTTTGGGACTACACCTCCCATCATTCCTAGCTAACAGGACCAGTGGTCAAGGATGATGGGAACTGTAGTCTCAAAACATCTGGAGGGCCGAGTCTGGTATGCCTGTTCTAAGAGATTGGGAGTAACATTTTCAGCCAGTACTGCATGTTGCCCTTTTCCTTCCTCTCTTGATCTTTGACCCTCCCTTAAAGAGCCTTGGATTAGTAGCTCATATTGTTTTACTGTGGGTTGTTTGTTTGTTTGTTTGTTTGTTTGTTTTGCAAATTGGCAAGGCTAGGGTTTCTTTGTAAATCTACTTGTACTGTGTTTTAATTTGAAACCTCATTCATTGTTCCGTAAAGCCACTTCCGGCCTGCCCAGGAGGTGGGGTTGCGGGCTTCACGCCCACCCCCACGTGAGCGGGGGCTGGTTTCAGCCCCCACGAGAACAGGGGAATCCCGGCCGGGTCTGCCCCCCCCAGCCAGCCAATCGGCTGGCTGGGGGTGTGTGGCCTGCCCTATTTAGGGCCGGCGCAGAGGGGGCTCACCCTCTTTTCGGAACGCCATCACCTCCCCCCAGTGAGTGAAGGGTGGTCCGTTAAAGGACTCTGGGGGGCGTGGCCCTGTCCGAAGCCTTTGGAGGTGTGGGCCAAAGGTGCGCCCCCGAGCGGTGACCCGGGGGAGCTCCTAGTCGACGTGCCTCGGCAGGAGACTCCCCCGATAAAGTGTTAACCCTTCCCCGTGTCTCCAGCAAATGGGCTGGAGCCGGATAGTCGATAGGACCAATGCCTAAGCCAATGCCTCTCATTCCTGAATTCAATAAAGTTGTGGCCTAATTCGCCCAATTAATCTTAATTATGGTGTCTCGTGTCTTTATTTATCCTGGTGGGGGGCGGGAACTCGCCACGCAACCGTAGTATGCTGCCCAACAGCTCATTCTCACAGTGACTTTTACATTGTCATTATGATTTCCTCCCTCTTGTTCTAGGTACCCCAGAAAGGTCTCATTCTGTCCTGCTTCAGTATTCCATCAATGGGGGCATCACTTGGCACCTGATAGATGAGTTTTATTTTACTCAAACAACGGACGTTCTCTTCATTAACATCCCACTTCCATATGCAGCACGAACCAACGCTACACGGTTCAGGCTCTGGCAGCCTTATAACAATGGTAATGAGAAATAATACAAAATCGTATATAATTGTGTATATTTTTACTTAATTTCAAATGGTGTGATTATACAAGGCTTCTGCTCTGTTACATTTATTTATATATTGCCTGGAATCCTGCAGCATGTTATAAAATTAAATTTCAACCTCTGTATTTTGAAGGTTTCCCTGGGAACTGTTTTAGGGGTGGAGTAAAAATGCATGTAATGAATAAATAAATGAGCAAAACATTCCTATCTTGTACATATGAAAGACAATCCAGGAAGTGGGCAAATATGAGTGACAGGAGGCAACAAGGAGCAGGAAAGGTTACACCTTTTCTCAGGAAACACGGGTTTTTCTCAGGAAACACGGGTTTCCTATGGCTAACCCAAAGCTGATTATAGGGATCCAGGGTCATCAGGAACCAGTCACAGTCCTCAGTGAAGGAGCTGCTTAGGAAACGTCATCAGAGACTGTGGCTAGCAAAGAGGTGTTACTAGTTATGAATTTGATGTGCCTGAGCTAATGTACCCAACAGAGAGAGATAAGTTAAAGATTTCTCCTCAGGCCAGGCTACAATTACCCATACGTGCCACGTTTGTTATTAGGAAGACTATGGCGCATGGTAACATCGTACAGTGGTGCCTCGCAAGACGAAAAGAATCCGTTCCGCGAGTCTCTTCGTCTAGTGGTTTTTTCGTCTTGCGAAGCAAGCCCATTAGTGGCTTAGCGGATTAGCGCTATTAGCGGCTTAGCGGCTTTTAGCGGCTTAGCGGATAAGTGGCTTAGCGGCTTAGAAAAAGGGGGGAAAGGGAAAAAAAGTTGGAAAAACTCGCAAGACATTTTCGTCTTGCGAAGCAAGCCCATAGGGAAATTCGTCTTGCGAAGCACCTCCAAAACAGAAAACCCTTTCGTCTAGCGGGTTTTTCGTCCTGCGAGGCACTCGTCTTGCGGGGCACCACTGTAATACATTTTTGGGAAAAAACAGGTTAACCATAGTGATGACTTGGGATGGGGGAACAAAATCAATTCAGTTCACATTTAAACGCAAACCTTTTCAAAATAACATGAAAACCAAAACACAGATATACTTTGACATTTACACTTCTTTGAATTTTGTGACGCAGTGCTCCAACCAACTAATGTGTACAAAAATGCATATTGGTGAAAAGAAGTGTCCATAATATGCATATATTGGTAAAAAAAAAATGCATTATTTAAGGGGAAATTCCTTTGTAGGCAAAACTGCATACAAACAAGTGTATACTGGGATAAATTTGCACTAAAATGCTGCTGAATTTTTACGAGGTCATTTAAAAATAATTTGCAACCTGGTGTGGAAATGTGGAGAACTGCATTTAAGAAAGGAAATATAAGAAACTGAGAGAAACAGAATTTGACAGATTCCTCCAACCCTAGAGGTAACTTATCATGTGTAATTATTTTCTCCTGTTCTAGAACAATTAAACCAGTAGCAACATAGGTGTTTATTTTCCCAGGTAAGAAAGAAGAAATCTGGATTCTAGATGATTTAATTATTGATGGAAACAACATTAAGAATCCTGTAATCCTGCTGGATACCTTTGACTTTGGTCCAAAGGAAGACAATTGGTTTTTCTATCCCGGTGGCAACATCGGGCTTTATTGTCCATATTCTTCAAAAGGAGCACCGTACGTATCATAAAATATATCCAAGACTATTCCAAAAGAAAGTTTCACTTACTAATAGTGGTGCATTTATGCTAGAAAAGCGGAATGTGCTATCCTCTCATAAGTTGAATAAACATATAAAATTTATGTTAATAATTTAGCTATGAAATAATCACTTTGGTTTCTCTTAATAGGGAGGAAGATTCTGCGATGGTCTTTGTTTCAAATGAAGTTGGGGAACATTCAATTACTACAAGGGATTTGAACGTGAATGAGAACACCATAATCCAATTTGAGGTACTTATCATTATGTTCTTCTCCTGCTTATTGAGCGTTAGTCATTGCTAGTCTTGCTTTGACATTTCCCTGCCTCTCTTATATGTTATTAAAGGGTAGTGGAGGGAATCCTATTAATGTAATCTATGTGAATCTCTAGAATTAGTCCAATCCCATATGGAAATAAGGAAAGAATTATATTCGTAGTATGCATTCACCTAAACTTTGTAATATTTTGACCCGTTATTCCTCGTTTTATATTGTAGTTATTATAGTTCATTACAGTATCCTTAGGGGAAAGTTGTGAATGACGGGAGAATGTAGATGAAAAAAAGGCTTTCCATATTGAGTTTGTTCTGTCCAATGTATTAGAAAACCCACTGGTGCTGTGTTGCGTGTTGAGGTCCCCAGGGCCACCCCAATAACTCACATACCACACAGAATTTTTTGTTTAAGGTTTTTGGCATAATTTTGGGCACTTTATTAAAATACAAAAATGTGAGTGGTTGCTTAGGCATTGGTTGCGACTATCTGCCCCCACCATGGGGGGCAGACTGATATTCCGCACGATGCGAAAGTCAGAAAAGGGGAATACACTTGGGAGTAGCGACGGAGCGGGGAACCTGCCCTCAGCCCTCCCCAAATGCAACCAGGACCTCATTGCTATGGCCCGAGCCCCCTTGTCAGAGTGGACAAGCAATAGTTAGCCCCCGATTCCTTTAACGGAATCCCTTGCAGCAGCAGCATTGGAGGGGCAGGCACAGCCAATCCATGCCCCTCAACCAACCAAACCATAAACCAATGCCTAACCGCAACCTTACAAGTTGTGACGATTTGCTACGCAGTAGGCAAAAACCAAATGGCCCCAGCCAATCAGCCAGATGGACAAAATTCCTACCAGGCCCCTGCCCCAAGAGCAGACGACCCCATGACAGGCATAGCAAGGTCAAAGCGAACAACCCTAATTCTAGGGAGGGGGGGACGGGCAATCCGATGCACGGGCAAAAAGAGGAAGCCCTAGCCTCGTGCAAGGAGTTTTAGCATTTCTGGCTGTCAGTCAACAAATGGCAACATTAACTTCTTCCCAACAAGGGAAGCCCCAATCACATCAGTGGCCAACAATCAATTAGCCCGCCCCCAACTTTGGAGTGTCCTGGCAGCCCCCACTGCAACACGTGCTCTCCATGAAGGAGAACACGCTATGTCATCTCATTGTACATTTCCCGCTTTTTTATATACAGATAGGGGAAGATCTATGAAACTAATGAAGTTTAAGCTTCAGGGCTGCTAATGCTGGAGGGATCCCAGAAGTGAATTTAGTCCACACGGCTTAAAATGTTTGAGTCCATTAGACCCAATTTGAGTTGCACAACTCAAATTGATTATTTTTAAAAAAATTGGTTTATATTTCAACAATCCCAAAGTTTGAGAGTCAGTAGCAGAGATGTTGCAAAGGTTTGGTGATCTGTCATGTAACAACCCCATTGAAGACGATAGCAGTGGTTACCCAGACCTTGTTGCTGGTTGCAAATCGGGCCCCATAACAGTTCAAGCTTCAGGACCCCAGAAATGTAGGTCTGCCCTTGCATATAGACACACGTACAAAACATAGTTTGGATGTGGAGAGGCACTGGTGGAATTGGTAGGCATAGAGTGACTGTCCCTGGCAGCCCTTTCCCAAACTCCCTGAAAAGCCTCTCCTGATGTTCAGGAGACCCTCTTGATTGGATTCATATGAAATACAGAACTGCACAGAAAGCTAGGCTGGAGGGGTGGAGGTACTTTTCAGATGTGTGAGGTGCTTCTCTGGATCCAAGCCTATAACAGCGCAAAAAGACAATTTCCATAAAGGGAACAAGTGTGTCTGTGTGTGTCTCGTTTTACCACCTAATTTTGTATTTCCCATTCCACATTGTTTGATATTGTGGGGCAAAGAAATATGCAATATATTTGTGTCATTATATTTGTATGGATTATAAATGGATGGGAGAAGCACCGTTTTCATGCTTGTCATAACGTATATTTCTGTCGTCAAGTACTATGTACCATCTAAATTATACTCAGAGAAGACTCATTGAAATCAATGGACTTCTAAGTTAATTGAAGTCAATTGTTACTAACTTGAGCCCATTGATTTCACTGGGTGTACTCTGAGAATGACTTAGTATATTTTTGGAGAGTCTGAATTCAAAATTGCAACCAAAGTGCGTTTCCCACAGGGCTTTTTTTCAGCCAGAACTTGGCAGAACCCAATTCTGGCACCTCTCAGGTGGACACCATTGCCATTATAAGAGAATAAGGGAAGCATTCATAGTGAAAAACAGCTCTGGTCACACACATTTATTTGTATACAGCTAGCACATGCAGAACATCAATAGTCACAACACATTGTTGTGCAGTTTAAGAAGCAGCTGAACGTACGCCTTGTGTATTCCTAGAAAATTTGCTTTGGCTGTGTATTCATGCACATTTCAATTTGTCATGACAACGAATTAATAATATATAGAATGCAAACTGTTTTCTGTTTTAAAATATAGATTAAAAGCTTGTTCAACAAATGCCTTTGAGGTCACATTCAGACATGAATGACTCTTCAGTGCGCTTACCCCATAAGACCTGCACACACATCTTGGCATCTGGCGAAGGCATTTTGCTTTTATAAAAATTAAATGTCTTCAGCTGAGGTCTTGGAACAGGCTGATAAACATGAAGTCATTATGCATAATGCAGTAAAAGTTGCCATCCCACACTCCTGGATTCAAAGAACTTGATCTGCTGTACCATGTCTCTTGGATTCCAGATCAGTAGGTGTTTGACCTAGTTATGGAAAACTAATGTGCATTATGCTGATTAATATTCAGTATTTAACATTTTCAACCGTAAATAGTTTCATTTTCTATTTAGTTCAGTACATTATTTATTCATCTATCTATCAGACACATTTATATCTCCCTCTTGCCTCAAAGAGCTCAGGGGAAAGGTAGGAACAAAGTGGACATTTTTCCACAATACAAGGGGTCATAACTTATTCTTACTTTACATACACGATTGCAACCTTAGCCTTTTCCCATTCCCCATTTATTTATTTATCTCCCCACCCCCACACCCAGTGGCGTAGCGTGGGGGGTGCAGGGGGGGCCGGCCGCACCAGGCGCAACATCTGGGGTTAGGGCAAATCCACGGGTTAGGGGGCGCAAATCCACGGGTTAGGGGGCGCAAATTACTTGCCTTGCCCCGGGTGCTGACAACCCACGCTACGCCACTGCCCACACCCAGTGGGTTCTCCTTGCTTACCAGGCTCTGGGAAGGTCATTGAAGGGCCCTGGGAACCCTCCAGAGCCATCACACTCATGGGAGAAGGGCAGGTCTCAGGGTTCCTGGCTTTGCGTGATTTTGCCCTTACACACAGACCCCTGGAACCAATGCCTATAAGTGGTGTATTTTAGAAGTTTATGTAAACAACTGCTTGTGCACTGTTATAGCTGTTCCCTGAAAGAGGACTCTCAAAAGGCAAGGTTCCATAATGTGGTACAGGATTTTATTCTCATGTTTCTCTGGCATTGGAACTATTTTTTTTCTTTGCTAAAGCTGTGGCTGGGAAATGTACAGTTCCATTGCATCAAAGCCATCCCTTGCTCAGGAGAGGAATAGAAAAAGTATAGCACCAGGGAAGTAGAATTCATTTAACTGCCTCCCATTTATTGGCTTTCTCCCATTGGAGTCAATGGGAGGGCAATTACTTATATCAGGTCTGGTCCTTGCATAGATTTCTGGCATGTTTGTGAGTGTATCTGTGGAATCCTGTGGTTCAGAATTTAGCGTATATGTGTTCTTCTTCATACTGCCCAACAATCCACTGGATTTTGAGGGACCCATGAAAGGAACTTCACTGGCAGAGCAATTTGTCAACCGAGCCCTTCTACAATGTGCAAAGGCAATGCATATGTCTCTGCACTTCTGAAATCTTTCACTTTACCCTTATGCCCATCAGCCAATGAACCTGCACCTTTAATTTCTTCAGTTAACTTGATTCTTCCTACTAGCTAGGTACTATAATTCTGCTGTGTAATAATTTTCCAATCATTTTTAACATTTGAGGGTAACTAAGTGGTACTAATGTGATGTGTGGGGCAGATTTTTATACATTCTTGAGAAATTAATGAGTTTTCTCTTGTAAAGACTTCCATCGGGAACCTATAGAGACACATTTCTTTGGGAAGGGAGGTCAGGATAACTGATCTGAGTTTTATCCAGTACCAGCCCTGCTCAGAATAGAACTGTTAAAATCAGTGACCTTGTCTAACTTAAGCCCATTAATTTCAATGAGTACTATACGGAGAACTTAGTTGGAGATAGTTGCTCTGTCTGTCTTGCTCTCTGTATCTCCTTCAGATATGAATAAAACACTCTGATCTTCCCAAAACAGGTGTAGAGGCACAACTGGGAAGGGAGTACTCATGTTGTAACTTTATCTCCCGTTATGGCGGTTGAGCACTTGGGATGATGTCTCTGGTCTGTGGGTGTTGACAGCTTCAGGGACCTAGAATTCTGCCCACTCTGCCAGTATTAATATTTCTGCCAGCCCAGAGACCTGAATGGCACAGGGCAAAGAGGAGCAAGAAAAGAAGACTCAGTAGTGCCATAAGCCCTGCTTAAGTGGGAACACCAGGAGACACAGTCCCTTCTGAACCTCTGGCCCAGGGATTCACCCTTTTTATAGAGTTGGCTAGTGGCAAAGCATCCATAAATGTAGGCCATGCAATCTTCTAGGTTTTGTTTTATTCTACTTCAGATTAATATTGGATGCACCACTGATAGCTCATCTGCTGACCCAGTGAAACTTGAATTCTCCCGAGATTTGGGGGCAACCTGGCACCTGCTTCTTCCTTTATGTTATAGTAGCAGCAGCTACCTCAGTTCTCTATGCTCTACAGAGCATCATCCAAGCAGCACTTATTATGCCGGAACGACCCAGGGGTGGAGAAGAGAAGTCATCCACTTTGGAAAGCTACACCTTTGCGGGTAAGTACTTGACGCTGCTCACCTAGCCTTTCTCTTTATATCCGTTTTTCAGCACTACTGCTCTTTAGCACACAAAGACTGGCTGGTTATTTGTATATTTATATACCCAGGTGGCTTCCAGGTAGTTTACAGAGCAAGGAAAACATCGCCCTGGTGGATGACCTTTTATTGTGAGAGGGACAGGGGAATGTGACATTGTTAACTTCTGCTCAGTCTCTCAGCAGCTTTTGATACCATTGGCCATGGTCTTCTCCTGAACCAATTCAGTGGGATATGTATTGGAAGCACCATATTATGATGGTTCCGTTTTTATATTCAGGGCCATGGACAGAGAGTAGCAC
The DNA here is from genome assembly GCF_964252035.2 of Podarcis erhardii. Taxonomy (NCBI): domain Eukaryota; kingdom Metazoa; phylum Chordata; class Lepidosauria; order Squamata; family Lacertidae; genus Podarcis; species Podarcis erhardii. The sequence continues at coordinate 70,649,025 of NC_138500.1, forward strand.
TGGATGAGTGCTTCTCGGCTCCCAGCTCCTCGGTACCCTGTCCACAGGGTACTTAGCTGCCCCCAGTGCTATTTAACATCTACATGAGGCTGTTCGGAGCAGTCATTAAGAGCTGGGAGCAAGGTGTCATTACTATGCTGATGGCATACAGTTTATACATTACATATGTTTCTTACATTATATTTTAAAGATAAAAGAAATTCTGAATCAAGCCTGAAATGCCATTGAGATGTCATGTTTGAATTGCAGCCTAATGCAGAACCAGGCCTGTGAATGATAAAACTTAGGAAAGCCATAGACTTGTCTCAGAGCCATGGTGCATGTATCACTCAGGATATTAGGGATCATTTCTGGCAACTGGAGACACTCATATGAAACATCCTGTGTCTTTAAAACATATTGTGATAACCCGCTTGAGATTGCCACAAGGTAGAGAAACACAGCAGCTCATATGATCATATATGAGGAACTGAAACAAAGTCTGGGGGGAAAAAACCCCTGATGTTGAATAATTAAATGAAAGATTTAATTTTTAAATATGTGCATGCATCTTTGATTATTGTTAACATCTGAATGTCTGGAAAGCCCTTAACTGTGCATATCTGCTGTTCCAACCCAAAATCACAAAGCATTTCTATACTCCTTGAGTAATCCTTCTGGAGAAGAGGCCCAGTTGAAGAGCATTCTCTGGCATGTAACTTATTACCTGCACTTCAGCATGGATGCAGAATAGGTTTTTGTTTTGTTTTGCAGTATTTGTTAATTCAGAAGGTTTGATAAAGGTTTGAGAGTCACAAAACTCTCTGAGTGGTATACATAATAAAACTATTAATAAAACACAGCTAAATTTCACACAAAAAAGAAATAGACATACTATATTTTTCCATCTATAAGACGCCCCCATGTTTTTGGGGACTCAGATTTAAGAAAATGGGGGGAGATGTATCCGTGTATAAGACGCCTCCTAATTTTTGACATTATTTTTTAGGGGGGGGGGACCTAGTCTTATACATGGAAAAATACGGTAATTAGCAATGAAACTGGTGAGATCAGTAAAACTTTAAAAAACAATTACCAAAACCTAAATTATATATCTTGAAAGCCTTTCTGAAATGAATAAGTTTTTAGCAGACATCTAAAACAATACAGCGAGGGTGCCTGGCTGGTGTCATTAGTTCCAACACGAGAACAGGGCCTTTTCTATAGTGGCTCCCTGTTTGTGGTATGCTCTCACCAGGGAGGTTCAGCTGGCGCCTTCATTATACACCTTTAGGCACCAGGCAAAAACGCTCCTCTTCCTCGAGAGGGGGGAATTATTGGTTTGTTTTTATTCTTAATTGTATGATGTATTTTGTGGTTTTTATATTGCAATTTCAAGCAAGGTATCAACACATGGTTAGGTGGGCTGTAGGGTGGATATGGCAGGTTGGATGAATCCCACAAGCTTAGCTTTGCCTACCGATACTCTGTGCCATAAAAGCGTATTTTAGACTTTACATAAACGTAATGCAGTAGAAGAGCAGCTAATATAAAAGGCATTGCTTTCTTTCAGATTAGTGAGGTTCAGATGGTACCAGGGATTTTATCCTGCTGCGTCTCAACCTGTGACCTGGGCCAGGTGCCTTCAAGGGGGCGTGTACAGCAGCCTAAATTGCTCAATACTCAATTTCCTTTATTCGACCGATAGTCAGAAATAAAACACAATACAGAGTTATAAACTAAAACATCATAGGGGTACATAATAAGGTAGGGCCACAGTACTAAACCTCTCACAGATAACCCACATCAAGGCATTCAGTTATACGTTTCCGACACTTGAGTGCCAGGAAAAGGAATTTAGCCACTGACAAAGTTGTTTTCCCAGCCTCCAGCCCTCACTTTTTGTAAACCCCCTTTGTTTTTTAGACTCACCCTTCTCCGAGTGGTTGGAGTCAGCTGACGTAATCCAATGCCTAAGCCAATACCTTTTCACTTGCTGTAATCAATAAAGTTGTGGCCTTTTCTTGCCCATTAACCTTATATCACGTGTCCTTGTGTTTCATTCCACTGCGCGGGGTTCGGGTCCTCGAACCACAAGCATAGCTTTGCCTACCGATACTCTGTGCCATAAAAGTGTATTTTAGACTTTACATAAACGTAATGCAGTAGAAGAGCAGCTAATATAAAAGGCATTGCTTTCTTTCAGATTAGTGAGGTTCAGATGGTACCAGGGATTTTATCCTGCTGCGTCTCAACCTGTGACCTGGGCCATTGACAATGTGTATATTGGGCCACAGTGTGAGGAGATGTGTAATGGTCATGGCAGCTGTGTCAATGGGACAAAGTGCATCTGTGATCCTGGCTATTCCGGACCAACCTGTAGAATAAGCACCAAGAATCCTGACTTTCTGAAGGATGATTTTGAAGGTACCTCTGTTTGACATTATTATGTTTGGACTTTTTTTGTAATATTTTGTGCCCTCAAACCATTTAAAGGTTTGTTAAAGTCAACTTCTTCTTAGTTTCTTGGCACACTTTAGTCCCATTTACTTCAGTGAGATACTCTACGTTGCGTTCTAGTTCGATCCTGCCACTCCTGCACACATATCCTGCACCAGCTCAAGTTGCGTTCCCATCCTCTCTGGCAGCTGTTGCTGTCCACCGAGCAAGCAAATAGGTGGGCTTCCTTTCTTCCCAACAGCTGGCAAGAAGATGTCAGGGAAGATATTAGCCGAGAAACTCACCTTTCTAGAGAGTTAGGCAAATGAAGGGAAGTTCAAATGTACTTGGAGACAGATTCCAACAGCTTCTCTTGGCTGGCAGGGAATGACATCTGTTCTGCCTTGTGTTATATGTTTGATTATGTTTTAATTCATTAGGAGAGTAACTTGGGAATGAGTCCTCAAAGTGAAAGCGTACACTCTTAAAAGGAAGCCCAAGTATTTTAATTTGCATGCCTTTTTAGAATATAAAGGGCGGGCCCTCACCACCAACAAATCCTGGCCACACAAATACTCCTGCAAACCTCTTTTCAGCAGTGGAACCAGCTAGAACCAAAACGAATTCAGCCCCAACAGCTGCCCATCAAAACAGACTTCCAAACAGAATAGAATTACCCTGTCAAGTTTTTCTCAAATTGTTCTCAACCATTAGGCTACGCCGCATTCCCTGAAGAAAGCTGCCCACTTGCTATGTTTACATGGCAGCAGCAGAAAAACAGCTTACACAGAGTGCCTTGGTGGAGTTGGCAGAGCGGCACTTTTGCATTGACATTTGAAATTGGAATTATTACTTTGGCTCTGAAGTGGTTTCCTTTTTACAAAACTGTGCATGTTCAAATCTCTCCTATTGAAACTCAACAAAACTCAACAAGCACTTAATTGTGGTAGAGTTGCTGCCACAATGTTTCTCTGTTATTATCTAACTACGTACCTCATCACTTCTCAGCACATTCCCTTTTTTGTGTTATATCAGCTTTCTCAGGGCTCCTCCCAATATTGTACTGTTAATTCATGAGATTACTCTCTCAACTATAAGATATACATATTAGTGTTATATTCAACAACATCATGCTCAGAATAAATCCACTTAAATGAGCTGTCCAACAGTGGAACAGACGCTCACCAGAGATGGTGGTCTTCTTCCTTGGGGGCTCTTAAGCAGAGGTTGGGTGGCCATCTGCCATGTAAGATTTAGTTGAGATTCTTTTTTTAAAAAAATGATATTTATTAAAAGTTTAAAAAGTTTAAAAATTACAAAAAAGAAGGAAAGAAAACAACAACAAAATTAACAAAACATACATTACAATATATAAAAAGGAAAAAAGATATAATACAATACTACAATAACAATAAAAAAGAAGAAAAAACACACAACCAATATTCCATATCTTAGTCTTCCAATTACTTATTTCATCGACCTCCTCGCACCTCCCTTTTTGTATTCTAGTTTAATTATTTGTTTCAGCAAATTCTTTCCATCTTTCTCAATTTTTATTAGGTAATTTATCTTAACAGTCTAACCTATTAATTAACTCAACAAATCCTTTCCATCTTTCACTATATTCTGTCATTCAGTTTGCCTTAATTTATTTTAACCTTATCTTACCATAAAATACCTTAAAGCTTAAAACTTAATACTTATTTATACATAACTCCTTATATCATTTCTACTAAAGCCAAATAGTTTCATTGATTTAGTTGAGATTCCTGCATTGCAGGGGGTCCCAACTAGATGAACCTCGGGGTCCCTCCCAACTCTACAATTCTATGATTCTAAGTTAGCTTTGCCCATTGAGTTCAATGGGTGTGCTCTGTGTGTGAGTTAACAGTGCAATCCAAACCTAAGAACCACCAAGATAAGTGAGTTTAGAATAGGCAGATGGGACTCAGCTAGGGCTATGCCAGTGTAACTCAGTCAACCTAGCTACATATAACTGAATGCACCCCCAGTTCATTCCTCATGGAAGACACTATCCAAATCTGAAATATAGATTGGGAGATTACCCATGCAAAATCCCCTCCATCACTCCCACTGCAAATATCTGGGGGGTTTTTTGTGTGAATTTATATGTAGAGGTTTCACTCCTGTACCTCCTTCCCTGGGAGTAAGTCCCATTCAACTGAGTCGGGCTTACATCTGAGTATACATGTATTGGAGTGCAATTCCTGGAAGGCTGAAAAACATAAGCTATGGTTGTGTATTTTATTTAATGTTGCTTTTCTGGTGGTTTCTGGGAAGGATGTTATGGTTGAAAAGTGCTTGTACAATTTCCCCCCCACTTTACTGACTAATGATTTATTAGTCATTTCTCACTTAACTGAAATGCCACAGGGGAAATCCTAAATAACTGTGTCCCTTGCACTCAGGTCAGCTGGAATCTGATAGATTTTTGTTGGTGAGTGGTGGAAAGCCATCCAGGAAATGTGGGGTCCTGTCTGGAGGAAACAATCTGTTCTTTAACGAAGAAGGCTTACGCATGTTGATGACAAGAGATCTGGATTTGTCACAAGCCAGGTAACCTTTTTTTAATGTTTCCAAATTTTAATTGAGACAGTCGAGTATTTGTTGATGAAGAGTTTTGTGTACTTCTCTTATGCTAGATGCATTAATGTGGACTCATTTGAGATGCATTTTGGACCGAGTCATACCCCAAAAAACAAAGAAATGCTCACCCCACTTTGAGTTCTATCCCCAGCAATGCATTCTGTGTTCCTTAAGTTTTAGCATGTTACCCCACCAACCAAAGAGGAAATGGTTGCAGTAGAATTCTGGAAGTCAATCCATAGAGAGTTTACCACCCAAGTGCTGTCACTCAGAGTCTATCCCCCCAGTGAAGGCTGCTAGGACTAGAATAAATTTCAGGATTAATGTTGTCCGGTAAAATCTACCCACTGATGAGTCAGGTGATTTGACACTATGTAGCAGGGTGAGACAGCCTGACCAAGCAAAATATATTGGGGTACTATTAAAGGGCTGCAAAGTATAGTTTTAAATTTTATTATTACATTTCTGCCACCATAGACCGTTGGGTAAGTGGAATGCCATTTGCATTTTCTGCCTTAGGCACCAAAGTGCCTTGTGCCATCTCTGCCCTTCGTATGATTTTCATAGTAACCTCAATCATTGCCATTTAAGGCGAGTCTTTGATGAATGCACCAAAATGTGGTCTGCAAGATTAGGATGTCAGCATCTTGCCTAGGACATTTGCCTTGATAAATAGCATATTAATCCCATCACACTGAAATATATTGCATACTAAGTGCTCTGTTAATAGGAAGCTCCACTATGAATCATTGTTGGAACTGCAGTGTTGATTACCAGAGTAACTTTGCATTCATCATTCTGTTTTCTGTAATATCTGACGCTTGCCTTGAATTGCAGGCATTTGTTTACAATAATTCACTGACAGAATCTAATCAAGCTGTCACCAGTTAATTCGGGTAGAGCTATTTAAAAACACCCATTTTAAAGTTAAAGGTTACGTATTGTCATTTTGGACCTGCTTAGAACTTATTTGATGAAAGAGACTATGTCCAAAAATTTAGACAGGAAAAGAACATAAGCAAGTTTGAAATTAAACATTTGCTTACAAAGCGCAGGGTGGCTCTTAGTCTATTATCCTGCCCTTCTTTTTAAGTTTATTTTTTCCTTTGGACTTATGAATTGACTCCTACTAAGTCACAGACCATTAGAATATTCATTACATACTAATGGGAGCTCACCCCGTCGCGGGGATTTGAACCACCGACCTTCTGATCGGCAAGTCCTAGGCTCTGTGGTTTAACCCACAGCGCCACCCGCGTCCCTTGTTCATTCCATACTACATGGATATAAAAGAAGTAAAACAGACCCAAATAGTGAGAGCTATGCTTTGTAATAAAAACTGGACGGAAGCTACTCTACACATGCCATATGGGTTACCATATGTTACCTTCAATTTTTTGCATATTGCCATAAAATATCTAGATTGTCACTATTTTCAAGTGGGTTTCAGTCACATAACCAGCAAATTTAGATTGCACTGTATTAGGGATGCATATACACCACACGTTTTAAGTACATTTTGGCTACCCTCTCTGAATCTTAAGGACTGTAGTTTACCCCTGAGCTATAATTCCCAACACCTTTAACAAGCTACAGTTCCCAGTATTCTTGAGTGTGGGGTGATGCAATGCATGCACCCAAATAAAACAGCAACATTTCCTCTCAGATTAGGATCTGGAAACTAGTCCTCACATCTGTTTGAGTTTTAGGCCAGACTACTTTACCATGCTCTTGATAGGGCTTCCTTTGAAGACTGTTCAGAGGCTGCAGCTGGTGGAAGACAAAGCAAATCACTTCACTGAAGGTTAATGCTTCTGGGAGCGTATTACATTTCCGTTCCATAGTCTGCACTGGCTTTTAATATAGCTTTGTGAAAACAATTCCAAGTGCTGGTCATGGCCTTAAAAACCCAGTTTGGGCTCAGTTTACATACTTCAGCCTGGCAGGGATTACATCAGCCAAGAAGGTCCTTTCAACAGTGTTACCCACATACCAGGTTTGAATCCAGGTTAAGAAAACAAGCTACTTGCTTTGGTTTTCAGAAACTTCCCTAGAGGTCTGCAAGGTGAACATATGTAGCTGCCTGATATAGCCTGGCTGTTGATGTCTCTGACCCAGTATCAGTTCTGACTGGGTCTCAGGCAAAGGTCTTTCTGAGAAGTCAGGGGCTGAACCTGGTAACATGCAAGGCTTGTGTTCTACCACTAAAGCTATGACTGTTCCCCAAAGCTAAGCGTATTTCAGGACTGGCGTGAGACACTTCTGTAAGAGCAGACATTTAATGGCTGGGATAAGCCAAGGACATCACTCTGTTTTATTTTATGTTACCAAAGGATAACAAAATGAACCTTCAGGATAAAGCAGGCCATAAACTCAATATAATAATAATAAATCCCCCCCACCACATTTGGCTATTTATTTCCAGTTGTGTTTAAGCACATGACACGGTGCAGAATTGTACCTTAGATTCCATTTGAAAAGCTGTTGTAGAAAGTTGCTAGACTAATAAACATTTATTTTGAAACCTTTTTTACTTTGTCATCAACAATGAAAATGGAAGGAAGGTAACAAGCGGTGCATGAAGCTTGTTAAAAGAGACTTGTCTTGCCTTCTCTGAAGTACTGTGTACATATGAGGACAAATTTCCTGGTCTTGCCTGCAATAAATCTAGTCCATTGCAGCTGATGGGCTACTACATATAGCTCCCCAGTGTTGTTTTACAGCATTGATAATAGGTTTCTTTGGAACAGGATGCTTGAAATGCTCCATGTTCTGAAGAACAACGTTAGTGATAAGAACTAACAATATACCTGAGTACTTGAATTCATTGACTTATTAGTATGTGGGTTTCTTGGCATTCCCCTTGTACAACATATCCCTCTGGAAGCCCATTTACCCACAAAGCATAGATAGAGAGATAGGATATAAGACCGAAATTGTTAGCCATTGTTCTCAAAGTAATGAGGTGCTTGGGTAAAGGCAGCTGTAACTGTGTGCACCACAACAATAAACAGCAAACATTCAGCCTTGTGAACCACATGGAAAATCTAACATGAGATAAACATGAAAACTCATTGCACCTACCAAGGCAATGTATATGGAAATTAGCAAATAGGTGGTTTATAGACTCAGCCGATTGCAGAGGGGATATCTTGAGATGGTAGAATTGACTGCAAATTCAGGCTGAAAGTGGAAGGACATGTTTTTAAATGTTCATGCACCAATAAGAATAAAATAAAGCACAACTCCCTGTAAATAGAAAACTAGCGAAGTATTGGGTGGTGGGAAGAGGACCTTCCCATTTGATGTGCTTGTTTCCTCCATAGAGGGAGCTTTTTATAAGAGAGAGCACACATAAATGAGGGCTTTTGTATGTGTGTGCATGGGTACAATGGCGGCCGGCCTGAATCCATGATCTTGAGAGAAGAAAGATGTATGTGCAGTAAACACACACACACACAAAAGCCCAAAAGGGCTCTTGCCATCCCATTCCAGCAAATTCCCCTTTAACTACAATTAAAGGGTACATTAAAGGTAAAGGTAAAGGTACCCCTGCCCGTACGGGCCAGTCTTGCCAGACTCTAGGGTTGTGCGCTCATCTCACTCTATAGGCCGGGAGCCAGCGCTGTCCGGAGACACTTCCGGGTCACGTGGCCAGCATGACAAGCTGCATCTGGCGAGCCAGCGCAGCACACGGAACGCCGTTTACCTTCCTGCTGGTAAGCGGTCCCTATTTATCTACTTGCACCCGGAGCTGCTTTCGAACTGCTAGGTTTGCAGGCGCTGGGACCGAACGACGGGAGCGCACCCCGCTGCGGGGATTCGAACCGCCGACCATACAATCAGCAAGTCCTAGGCGCTGAGGTTTTACCCACAGCGCCACCCGCATCCCTAAAGGGGACATTAGGATACAGTTAAAGATACACCAGGAAGAATTTTCAGACAATAAGAACTGTTAAACAATGGAACGGACTCCCTCAGCATGTATTGGACTCTCCTTCCTTGGAGGTTTTTAAGCACTGGTCATGGATGCTTTAGCTGAGATGCCTGCATTTCAGGGGTTGGGCTAGATGAAACTTGGGGTTCCTTCCACCTCTACAATTCTATGATTAGCCAACCAGGGGCTAAGATTTGAAGCTGTTTAGCAAACCCTTGATAAGATGGAACCTTACTAATATTAACTACAGTTAAAGATGAAGCTGCTGTTAAGATTGAAAGTGGAATTCACTCCAAGGAGGGGATCAGCTGTAATGAGAAAGGATGCAATTGTCTGGCAAATTCACTGCAGCCGTGTTGGAAATATCTGATACACTTAATTTAAGAGTGCATATCAAAGTGGAATATGCTTCTGGGTTGTTTCTCTTAGAATCAGCCCCTGTATTTAATGAAATAGTACTGTAAGTTTCTGGTTTCAGTGCAGAGTAATTCCATAAATCTTTTAGTAATTTTACACACACACACACACACACACACACACACAAACACACACAATGTGTAATCACTTTTTGTGTTATAAAAGGTTGTGTTTTTGCAGGTCCCAAATCCTGAGAAGCCGGAGATTTTTTATTTTCTCCCTTGTATTAATAAAACAAATGACTGTAGCCTAAGGCTGAATTTTTATCTTCATAATCTAGGCTTCTGAGCTTAAAATTGTAAAAATTTGAATGCAGGATCAAATGTACTGGGATCTGCATTATATAAATAATTCTGTCTATCAATTGCATGCTAATGCCTGGAGGATAAATAAATAGCTTTGTTCCGCTCTGTGGTGCCCCTTCAGTTTATAAGCCAAATGCATCATCATCACAACAGTGTACTGTACTAAAAATGGTGACCTAAAAAGAGGGTGCCATGCAACTTCTATTAAATCCCAATTCAAGTTGTCTCAAACCACTGCTGGGCTCCCACTACGGAATATTTGTTTTCTGTACTTAAAACAAAACCCAGCTCTCTATCATGAGGCTAGAGCTGCCGATTCCTTCATGGTAGTAAGACAAGCTTCTTCATCTTGTCTTTGATTTATGACACTTTCCTTCTTGTTATTATTATTATTTTGTTGTTGTCATTTGTACCAATGTTATAGGTTTGTGCAATTCTTCATGCGACTGGGATGCGGTAAGGCAGCACCAGATCCCAGAAGCCAGCCTGTTTTGCTACAGTATTCTCTTAATGGAGGCCTCACATGGAATCTTCTGCAGGAGTTTCTCTTTAGCAATTCGAGCAACGTAGGACGATACATTGCCCTAGAAATCCCCTTAAAAGCTCGTTCTCCCTCCAGTCGTCTGCGTTGGTGGCAACCATCTGAGAATGGACATTTTTACAGCCCGTGGGTCATTGACCAGGTATGTAATCCTTTCTATTGAGGAAAGTAAGTACCTTTGATTGAATACTGTTCCTGTACTTTCCCTACTTTTCATGATTAGCAGAACTTCACTTCATGAGAAACATGGAGCTGCTGGGAGGGAAGAATGCTCCATATCAAGTTAATTTACTCGTACACTAATGTGTAGTAAAACTTTACCATTTGTCATGTTGTACATTTTCATGCCCCTCTGCTAAGTAGTTGGCTGGTGAAAGCAAGGAAAATATGGGGTGTGGAGGCAGAAAGGAAGAATTTGAGTCAGGAGGAGAGCCAGGGCATTGTCTACTCTGACCGGCAACAGTTTTCCAAAGATGCGGGCAGGGATCTTTTCTAACTTTGTTCTTGAAGGTCTTTTTAATAAGAGATGTCACCATGAACCTGAGACCTTCTGCATGGAGAGCATGTGTTCTCCCTTAAGAAGTCACAAACTTTTGCTTTCCACTAACCAAGAGGAACATATATTTTAAACAGTCTGATCTGGATGCATTTAAAACTTTTGATCACAGCGAACATGACTCAAATATAAAGTTTGTTGTTGTTAAAAGAACTGTTTCTCCAGAGTCATTGGGCCGATTCCAGCGAGGTGATCAACAAGCTGTCAGGCCCAGATCTTCTGCTGGGTAAGGAGGAGTTGAAAACTGTGCTGGTCAGAGCTGGTCCAATGCCTGGGGCTGTGTTTATATTCCCCATTTATTTGGACTGTGTACAGCACCAAAGAGGACAATGGGCAGAGTGCTGTCAATCTGCCGATTCAATAAACATTTTCTGGGAGAGGGTGGACCACTGTTTAGAGATGACTGTGATTAAATGGTATACAAATAAAATAAATAAATAAAAATCCCCACCAACAGGTGTTTGATAATGAATTTAGCTGAGTGCACATTCACAATACAGTGGTACCTCTGGATGTGAACGGGATCCATTCCAGAGCCCCGTTCGCATCCTGAAGCAAACACAAACTGCGTCCGCACATCCATGCGTGCGTGGGTTGCGATTTGCCGCTTCCGCGCATGCGCGTGATGTCACTTTGAGCGTCTGCGCATGTGCAAGCAGCGTAACCTGAAGCAACATGAAGCAACTTCAACCCGAGGTATTACTGTATACAAATGTGCATTGGGATTGTGTGACCTAACCATAGTCCATAGTCTTTGTCATGTAAATCTCCATAAAAGCTTTACGAGAATGAGGGGTGAATCTCTGAGCCTGTTGCGTAGGGCCCGGAATCATTTTCAATATTTTATATATTGTGACTTTAATTTTGAGTTGTCTGCCTCTGGTTAATGGTCTCAGATATTTGGATATGAAATTTATGGTAGAAGCAAATGCCGAGAACACAAGACGTAATTTTGTTTTCTTTGCTTAAAGGGAAAAGAGTGTTGCTCAGAAGTTCGTTGTTACTCATTGTTAATTAGCTATTGCCAAAGTAAACAGTATTAAACTGAATTTAGAAGAAATATAAATAATTAATTTTAAGTTTGGCCGGGGGGAGGGGACAACAAACTAGATATTATTTAAGTCTAACAGCAACAATGAAGTGCCTACTGTTTATTTAATACCCTAACCATTGGTGAAGATACGAGCAATGGTAAAAGTACACTTATGACTATGTTATATCAGTAAGTACAAGTAACATTTATGAATAATTTTCAAGCATTCCGAGACCTGTTGGCAGAGAGTGGAATCACTTCATCCGAAATTGTCCAGGGGGAGCAGGCAGAGGCATTTAGGGGTTCAGGGTGGTTGCAAGGGGGAAAGGGGGGTGGGAAAGTTTCTTTTCATAACCTCCTTTCCATTCACTTAACATAGGAACCAAGCCATTATTATTATTATTATTATTATTATTATTATTATTATTATTATTACACAAATTCCAGACCTTTTAAAGCTCTTCCTCAACTAAGGGTTCAGTGTTTTACAAGTTCAGTCCTTGCAGGTACGATTATACTTGTAATCAATTCTTACCCAAGCCAATAGGTTACTTCTTACAGGGACACTTTTAGAATAAGTGTATCTTAATAACTTCTGCTATCTCAGGTAAGTCATTCTTAATCTTGAAATACCCTCTCCCACGTGTGAAAAGCATCTGAGTTTACACCTTTTTACCTCCACCATTTATTAATAATTATCCTAGGATGCTGGATAACTCAGTCAGTAGAGCATGAGACTCTTAATCTCAGGGTCGTGCGTTCAAGCCCCACACTGAGCCAAATATTCCAGTATTGCAAGGGGTTGTACTAGATTACACTTGTGTTCCTTTCCAACTTTCCATGATTCTATGTGCCTATTAACCATAAAATAGCACCAGATTTTTTGAAGTATGATACCGCTTATGTAGTACTTTATAACAACTTTCTCCAAAAATTCATGGAAAATGTGGCACCCTTTTATAAATGTTTGAATAATTCCTTCATGTCCTGCTGCTATCTCCAGTCTTTCCTTATATAATTTATATTTGAAGATTTGCATAATCTTTGACATTCTCCTCTAAACAATCAGTATTCTTCTTGAAGTCTGAAGAAAGCCTCATATAGGTGATTACATACTACTAAATAAGAATTGTACATGACTAATTAGATGCGATACTCCTGGTGGTGTTTTCTGCATTATTAGTCATCATTGCTCAATCATCTGCACAGTCCTGGGGCAAAGAACAAGATGGTGCCCCCACTGACTGGTCTGGCTGTAGAATCTTATTTTAGTACTGGCAACAGGATAGCATTCTCCACTGCACCTGAACATCACAGGGCAGTTATAGGTGTGCAAAACAGGAGAAAGGTCCTCTGGGAGAGAAAGGTTTAGCTAGTGGGCTCAGGAGGACCAGCTAGGAGGCTGCCTCCCAGTTCTGCTGCTGATGCAGTTGCCTCAATCTGCCTAATGATAGGGCGAGTTCTGGTCATCTGAGTGTTCTACTATGTTCATCATGCTTGGTGGTATAGTAGTAAATTTTGAAGGGCACAAGATCATCACAACAGACCAGAGAACCAAAAAATTTAGGCAGCTGATGTCGCAAATAGTGACATAGTGGTATACAAATAAAATAAATACATAAGAAATGGGCTAGTTTCACATCCCTGATCAACCATGTGGCGTTACTCCAGTCCTGTGTATAATTCCCTGAGATAAACTCCATTGAACTCAGTGGTGCTTACTTCTGACCATTGCAGGTTCAACTTGCAAAACACCTTGAGCTTCCACAATAAATCTTCAGTCAGGTGCAATGCAACCTTCAGCTTTTAATTAGAAGTGCAAAACAATATTACAGAGAAGCAAAAATGCTTGATTGCTTTTCTCGTTCCATGCTAATTTGCCACAAACAACTGTGAAACTTGAAAGCTTCATTATCAACTATTCACTTGTGAAAGCAAGGCAGATCCGTCAGTTACACTGGCTTTTCAACAGATGACATCAACATGCCTGCTCTGGTGGGGGGGGGGGAGGAATCCTGGAGCCACGCTATTTCCACCACCACCACCCCATTTCTAATCATGCCACACCGAAAACTTCTAACCATTCATTTGACTGAAGGGGCCAGCTCATAACCTGTATGTTGTAGAGCTTTGTTGGTGGCCTCATCATACATTCAGTGTAGGCTGACAACAATCAGGAAGTATTGAATATAAGTGTCAATAGCCCCTGTGTTAATCAGCAATGACTTAGGCGTGCTTGGAAAGAAAAGTAAAGAAGCCCCTGCTTTTTCAGCATCTGTTTCAACTTTTTAAAAGTAAGCAAACCCTTGCATTTGTGTTCCAGATCCTTATTGGCGGAAACATCTCTGGCAACACAGTCTTAGAAGATGATTTCAGTACCCTGGATAGCAAGAAATGGCTCCTCCACCCTGGAGGAACAAAAATGCCAGTGTGTGGTTCTACTGGGGATGCCCTGGTCTTCATTGAGAAAGCAAGCACTCGCTATGTTGTCACCACTGACATTGCTGTTAATGAGGATTCTTTCCTTCAGTTGGACTTTGCAGCTTCTTGCTCTGTCACCGACTCCTGCTATGGTAAAGGCTTCTGCATTTGCTATTTACATACTTGCCAGCCTTCTCTGATGTCGTTGTTTATTGTTCATCATTCAACTCTCCAATGAAAGATACAGAATCTAAAACAGGCTTTCCCACCAGAGAACTGTGATTTGTTGTTTCTGTCTTGGCGTACTTGGAAGTCTCCCATCTGTGGTTTGTGTATGTAATGGTTGTAAGGGGGTTACTTGTGCGTAAGTTGCCTTCAGTTTTAGTTAGATTGCCTGGCCAACCATGCTTTGGCTGACAGCTCACACTCCGTGGCCGGTCAGTCACTTGCAGAATCCGTCAGTGGGCGTTTCTTGAACCTCTTCCAGCATAAGAGCTGTTTGACGCCAAGTCTCCTCCTACTTTCCCTGCGCGGAACTCGTCTGCGCAAGTAAGGGGAAGGCAGAGGCGTGTCAGCGCTCTCCCCACTAGTCTCTGGTGAAGGGTCTTGGAGACCTGTCTCCAATTCCTCCATCTCCCTCTCTTCTCTACTGGTGTGACACTGAATTCCTTCCCCCCTGCTGGCCCCCTCTCCGGCATCGCTTTGGAGCCCTGCCTCCGCCTCTCGCTCTGATGTCAGTTCCCTGACAGTGTATACTGAAGGTTTATAGATCCCAGGTACTGGTGGAAAATAAGGGCCCACTCACTTGCTGAGTTTTCTGGCTCATGAATAGAGCTGAAATTTAAAATGCATGCCTGGAAGCACTGTCCTCACATAATAACAGAAAAAGAGCCCTGCTGGATCAGCCCAGAGGCCCCACTTTGACATCCTGTCTTCACAGTGACCAACCAGATGCCTATGGGAAGCTCACAAGCAGGCCCTGAGTGCAACAGCATTCTCCCAAATTGTTATTTCCAGCAACTGGTATGCAGAAGCATGCTGTCTCTGATGGTGGAGGTAGAAGAGAACTATCATGGCTAGTATCCATTGATAACTCCATAAATTTGTCTCATCGTCTTTTAAAGCCATCCAAGTTGGTGGCTGTCACTATATCTTTGGGGAAAGAGGGATAAATATTAAATGAGGGGATATGTCTTATATATTGGCAGGGCACTGTGAACATGCATAGTGTGGTGTGTCTGTCTCAGGTGTGCTGAACGCCCACAACCGTGACCAAATAGTCAGACACGTACAGTTCCTATTATTCCTTTTTCCTTATATTCCAGTCCAGAGCTTGAGCCACACACATCAGCTCAGCAGCTTTCCCATACACTTCAATGGTACACATGTGGACCCACCCTTTAAAGTAATCAGGAAAATCTTATGGATGTTGTGAACTGTGTGTATGCACCAGAACTTACCCAGCAGCAGCCGATACTGGAACGGGGGGGCTGTTCTTTATTCTGAGTTGTACAAATTTAGGACAAAGCATCTTGACATTTCCAGCGTGAATCTCTTGTTCTAACATTGGTTCCATATAATGTTGCATTATATGGTGTGTCATGCTTTAAACTGTTATGGTTCCTGCAACCCCCAGAGACCACACTCCTACCTTAGATCTTGCTTGCACCTTTGTAAATTGGAACAAAGTAACATTTACATACAGCTGATTTAACTTAGACCAAAGGAAGGTTTGATCGTGTATGTCAACTGACTGCAAGCAATTACTTCAGATTCTGTATGTAAAATGGAAATTAGGCTTAAAGAAAATCCCTAAAGTAGATTAACCAATTTGCTTATAAATAATGAAGATATTTAAGTCTGGAAATGAACTAGGGGCCCCAAAACATAATCATTATGCTTCAGTTTGGAATCACAGTTCATTACAATTCTGTTAATGTTAAGAGTGCTGTAACTGATCTGTTAGTTTTATGACTAGGTTTCCCCCACTTTTAGTTCGGCCAACCATTATTTTGTCGGAGTTGTATTAACCAGGACAGCCGGCACCTACGTATAAGTCATAGAGCAACAAGCTGATATAAAACAAAATAATATGAAAATGACATGTACCTTTTTTTAAAAAAAAGAAATCAACACATCTGTGGTACATTTTAAGGCTTCAGACACAAAATTGTAACTGATCTGTTAGTTATATGACAAGAGATTGGAATTTTATCTTTGTATGTTCAGCAGTTAGCAGTGCAAACCTATGCATGTCTCACAGAGCAATTCTAACTCTTCCTTGGCGGTCACTTGGCCACTGCCACAGCCCAAGCCCTCCTGGTCTTATTTCAATGCCTTTCTCTGGCTACCATAATCATGGTAGCTCCAAAACAGACTGTGCCTTGGGCAAGTGTAACAGAGGCTAATGCAGTGGCAGAACCCCTTACCCCACACCAGCAGGGCTCATCAGAAAGAGACCTGCTGAATCCTAAACCACCCATTCCTAGCATCACTGGATTCCTCCTAAATTCTTTTGAGTTTAATAAGATTTACTCCCAGGTAAGTTATACTATTATATTATTGTATAAGTATATACAACTGAAACCAAGGTGTTAGAATCAAGATTAGATAATACAGTGGTGCCCCGCAAGACAAATGCCTCGCAAGACGAAAAACTCGCTAGACGAAAGGGTTGTCCGTTTTTCGAGGCGCTTCGCAAGACGAATTTCCCTATGGGCTTGCTTCGCAAGACGAAAACGTCTTGCGAGTCTTGCGAGCTTTTTCCTCCCCCTCCCTTTCTAAGCCGCTAATAGCCGCTAAGCCGCTAATAGCACTAATCCACTAAGCCGCTAATGGCCGTGCTTCGCAAGACGAAAAAACCGCTAGACGAAGAGACTTGCGGAACAAATTATTTTCATCTTGCGAGGCACCACTGTACATCTAAAACTGAAAAGTTGGATTGGGCTGGCTAGCACATTGTTTTTAGAATGTTGGATTATTTTGATTGTTGTTAGCCACCCTGAGCCCAGCTTCGGCTGGGGAGGGCGGGGTATAAATAAAATTTATTATTATTATTTATTATTGATGTTCATCCCTTTGTGACTGAAACAGCAAACGATGCATGAGCAAATGAGACATCACAGACTAAACATAGAAAGTTTTGCTACAGTGACACTTAACGCAGGGCTTTTCAAGAGAGTTGGTTCATGCATTCAGCTGCTAATCGTCAAGTGTTAAGGAATCAACTGATGAAGAATTAAGAGGTGTGCATAAATGTGTGAGCAAACTCCTTCAAGTAAAGTTTAGAAGATGGAGGCAATTTGTAAAGAGATACTGCTGTCTCTCTCTTTTTGCTCGCTGTGACTAATCTTTTCAGACTCCTCCACTTATGCTATCTCAGTAATCCTCACAACAGCCGTGTGAGATAGGCCAGCATTATGAACTGCAAGTGGCAAGGGTAGAGGAGGGCTGAAGCTGTGGTCATTGTGACTTGCCTAAGCCTGCCTTGGGAGCTTGTGACTGGGTGGAAATTTGAGCCAAGAATGTGTGCTAACAGTGTACACTCTTAACCATGACACCCCACTAGTTCTCAGTGACAATACATCTCTCAGCATGCCATTAAATAGATACAGTGGTGCCTCGCAAGACGAAATTAATCCGTTCCTTGAGGCTCTTCGTATAGCGGTTTTTTCGTCTTGCGAAGCAAGCCCATTGACAGCTTAGCAGATTAGCGCTATTAGCGGTTTAGCGGCTTTTAGCGGATCAGCTGATAAGCGGCTTATCAGCGGATCAGCTGATAAGCGGCTTAGCGGCTTAGGAAAAGGGGGGGAAGGGGGGGAAACCCGCAGGAACTCGCAAGACATTTTCGTCTTGCGAAGGAAGCCCATAGGGAAATTCGTTTTGCGAAGCGCCTCCAAAACGGAAAACCCTTTCGTCTAGCGGGTTTTCCGTCTTGCGAGGCGTTCGTCTTGTGGGGCACCACTGTATTGATTCCATCTTGTGTGTTCAGATGCATATCCCATTCCACTGCAGGTGGCCTGTTTGCATTGCATTTCTTACAATGCACTGCACACCTGTGTGCATTTATTTATTTATTTATTTATTTATTTATTTATGCCACTCCCATAACATAAAATTTTATGGGCATCATATCTAAATGTGCATTCCTTTAAGAGCAATACGGTGCTCATCATAGGCTACAGACCATACAGTGGTACCTTGGTTTACGAACTTAATCCATTCCGGAAGTCTGTTCTTAAACTAAAGCATTCTTAAACCAAGGCGTGCTTTCCCATAGGAGCAGAGGACTCAATTTACAAATGGAACAAACTCAACAGGAAGTGGAACATGTTCTTATTCGAAAGCAAAGTTCACAAACCAAAACACCTACTTCCAGGTTTGCAGCGTTCTTAATCCAAGTTGTTCATAAACTAAGCTGTTCTTAAAGCAAGGTACCACTGTGTACTCCAGACTCCTACACAAAACAGGAAATGTTTGATTGGCAATACACTTTGATATTATAATGCTGGACTGTTGTCAGTGAGTTTGATGATACCATTGTCATGACAATTCAACTCATTTTAACCTTTTTAGCTATTGAACTAGAGTATTCTATTGATCTTGGTCTGACATGGCACCCAGTAATGAGAGACTGCCTTCCAACGAACGTTGAATGCAGTACATACCATCTCCAGAGGATTTTGGTATCAGATACATTCAATAAATGGACAAGGATTGTTTTGCCACTTCCTCCTTACACCAGGTAAATTGTCTTTGGCATATCCTTAAAATATGTGACCTTACAGGTTTTGTATTGTATTTTTAATGTATTTCTGTGGTAGATACATGCAAATAAAAATGGGGCCATTGCTATTGTTCAGTATCAATTTCCTTATCTCATTAGTGTGAACTTGGTCAAGCCAATCTCTGAAATCTCTCAGCTCACTTGAACTGAGACCAGTTGCCCCACCATAAATGAGAGACCTGAGAAATTTGATGTGGCCAGTTGTTCATTTGAAACAAAAGTTTTCTGTTCACCTGTAGAGAGTTGGTCAGTATCCATTTGTTTAGTCATTTAGTCGTGTCCGACTCTTTGTGACCCCTGGACCAGAGCACGCCAGGCACTCCTGTATTCCACTGCCTCCTGCAGTTTGGTCAGACTCATGCTGGTAGGTTTGAGAACACCGTCCCACCATCTCGCCCTCTGTCGTCCCCTTCTCCTTGTGCCCTCCATCTTTCCCAACATCAGGGTCTTTTCCAGGGAGTCTTCTCTTCTTATGAGGTGGCCAAAGTCTTGGAGCCTCAGCTTCATAATCTGTCCTTCCAGTGAGCACTCAGGGCTGATTTCCTTAAGAATGGATAGGTTTGATCTTCTTGCAGTCCATGGGACTCTCAAGAGTCTCCTCCAGTACCATAATTCAAAAGCATCAATTCTTCGGCGATCAGCCTTCTTTATGGTCTTCTTCCAGCTCTCACTTCCATACATCACTACTGGGGAAACCATAGCTTTAACTATACGGGCCTTTGTGGGCAAGGTGATATCTCTGCTTTTTAAGATGCTGTCTAGGTTTGTTATTGCTTTTCTCCCAAGAAGCAGGCGTCTTTTAATTTCGTGACTGCTGTCAGTGTGGCCTACATTTTTAAATATAGCAATATCAAACCTTTTCTCTTTACCTCCAGGATTATCTTTTCCCCAGCAAATGCTTCTCTGCCACTTCAGTAATTTCTTAGGTGTGGGATAGCAATGCAATAAATAAATAAAAAGACTGAAATCTGTTTAACAGTTGTATCTTTCACTCGAAAATACAAGCTTAGCTTGAAGTTTAATGCTGCCATCTACTGATCAGTTTTTTCAAGCATGCATTCAGTTAGTTGGTAAATGGAGTTCTCTAAAGATGAAGCTGGCTAATGGCTCATCCACACCCCCACTAGCTCCATCACCTTCCCCCCAGGAAAACCTGTGGCTTCCCACTGAATCGGAACCATCAGCAATCAGGTTTTTCATGGATTGCTGTTTGTTCCGATTCAACAGTAAAGAGTGTGTATTCCATGGGAAAGCTGTGGCGCAAACACAGAACTGCTTGGACCCCTATCTAGAAAGCACCGGGCAAGAAGGCACATTTTATCACGTGGTGGAATTGTAAAGTAATCAAAAGCTATTGGGAGATGATTTATAATGAAATGAAAAAAAAGTTTAAGGTAACATTTGTTAAAAGACCAGAAGCTTTTTTGCTAGGCATTATAGGTCAAGACTTGCCACAAGAGTGGAAGAAACTGTCTATGTATGCTATAACAGCAGCTAGGATATTACTAGCCCAAAAATGGAAAGAAGACAAGACACCAACGAAAGAACAGCAAGCAAAAATGATGGCATACGCTGAAATGGCGACGCTCACTGAAAAACCTAGAGACAAGGACAATAGAGACTTTAAAAAGGACTGGGAACTGTATATGGTGTATTTACAGAAACACTGTAAAGGAGTGGACTCACTAGCAGGGTTTGAGTAAACACTTACAACTGAGAAAACAAGTATAAAAGTTAAGATGTAATAATTGGAAATATAACAAAGTGTAAGAGGTAATTTGAAAAAAGATGGTATAAAAATGATAAGAATGTAATAATATTTAGCTAAAAGAATGCAGAATTAAGGTAGAATAAAATAGGCAGGAGAAGCAAATACCTAAGGAATAAGAAGAGGAAGTTGAGGGAAGTTTGGGACTTGCATACTCTTTTGGTGTGGTGACAATGATGATTGTGTTGAATACAAAATTGTAAAACTTATTATAAAAAAAATAGAAAGCACGGGGCAAGCGGAAGTGTGGATGGGCAATAACTCTCTTCCTTTGGCTCTAGAAGCATTTGTTTCATATCTCTCCACCTTTCTCAAAGGTCCCAGGCAACCCGTTTCCGCTGGCACCAGCCGGCTCCATTTGACAAGCAGCAGACATGGGCCATAGACAACGTCTACATAGGTGATGGCTGTATAGACATGTGCAGTGGACATGGGAGGTGCACTCAAGGGAATTGCATGTAAGTATGGCACTGTCAGGGACTGGGCAGAGGAGGAGGAGGAATGGTGCAGAGCGCCTCCCCATCATGACCCACCCAGGGAGGAGGAAGAGGACGACAGCATAGATTTACAACAGGGGTTTGTGGGAGGTTACAACTCAGAGGCAGAGGGGAGGTGGAGTTGGGAAATAATGCGAGAGCCAGAGCAGCAGCTGACTGACACATTGCCATTAGAAAGCATTCCAGACCCACCATCTCCCAGAACCTGGTGAGCCTTAAAAGTAGGAGAGCAAAGAGCTCAAAGGCAGAGGGCACTTAGTGGCACCCGTAGAGGAGGAGGTGGTGATGATGACGAATGAGGAAGTGGGAGAGACGGGGGGGGGGTGGAGATTCACTGGGGACAATGCCATTATCCAAGAGGCTGGGTTCTATAGCCTCTCTCTGTAAAGACTGAAATTACAAAGGACTGTAAGAAACTTTTCCTTGTCTTTATACCTTCCTGGGCAACCAGCCGGGAGCCGCTGACAGGTGCTCTTTTCAGAGAGACGTTACCAGACTATAAGACATGGGGAGGTGTGGCCTGGTAACTCATGCATTAGAGTAAGGAGCCTGGTGGGAAGGGGTAGAGCCTAATGGCCCCTGATAGGGGCAGAAGATGGCACTTGGCAGCTCGAGGGAGGAGTCTGGTTGTATTTGGTGCCTCAGAGATGGAGTATGGTAGACATGGAGTAGGGAGAGCAAAGAAGAAAAGGTCTCAAGCTGGGCAGAACTTAAGCACACACCCCCCCCCCCGATTCTGTCCCCTTACCTTGAGCATGTACTAATTCATGTCAAGACCTTGACAAAGGAGCTGAAGCTCTGAAACTTCAGATCAAACCTGCCAATCCTAGACATTGGTGTGGATTCTAATTAGGATTCTAGCTTGTTGTTTAAAATAAGCAAGTAAGAAAAGGGATTTGTTTTTTTTCTCTGAATACAATTTATCTTTCTTTCTTTTTTAGTTTTTTTTTTTTAAAGAAGGAAAGTGAGCCAGGACCAGCCTAATCAGTGGCCCATGTCACCATTTTGTAAGGGATGCCTATTTTGCTGCATGTGGAAGGAATATTACTCCTTCCGCTTTGCTACCTTTGTGAACTTGCGTCAGGGAAGCAAGAAAGGAGTCTCTAGAAAGGGGACCAAAATTAGGCAAGGGATCCTAATGGCAACGTGAGAAGGAAAATAAGGAACTGGGTGCATTTGGAGGGATTTAAGCAAATGCCCATTCAGCGGTGTAGCGTGGGTTGTCAGCACCCGGGGCAAGGCAAGTAATTTGCACCCCCTAACCCGGGGCAAGCCAAGTAATTTGCGCCCCCTAACCCGGGGCAAGGCAAGTAATTTGCGCCCCCTAACCCAGGGCAAGGCAAGTAATTTGCGCCCCTAACCCCTAACCTGCCGCCGCTGCCAGCTTCTTCTTGCTGCTGCCTGGGCTGGGGTATTTACGGTAAGGTAGCCACAGCGGCGGTGGCGGGTCCGTGTCAGGTGATCTGAGACAAGTTGCCGCTGGCGCTGCCGCCCAAACGACGCCGCTTGCCCAGAGGAGGAGGAGGGCAGAGAGGCGAGGAAAATGCAACATGGCCCTGCAGCAGCAGCGGCGGCAGCGGCGGGGCTGTGAGGAGGGGCTGCCTGGCGCGCCCTCCACGGCCCTGACGTGCGGGGACCGCGGCGCGCGCTGAGAGCCGCTGCCTGCCGGACGCCTTCAGCCCGGACGCGCGCACAGCTCGTCGTTTCCGCGAGACATGGGGCTCTGCTACAGCCTGCGCCCGAGGCTCTTCGGCGACTCCGGAGGCGGCGAGCGAGCCCCCCCCCCAGATGTTGCGCCTGGTGTGGCCGGTCCCCCCTGCACCCCCCACGCTACGCCACTGTGCCCATTGGTATTTGGGAGGTACTGTCATTGGAAGGAGGAAGGCATCTGTCTGCTACTCCATCTAGAAACTGCTGGCTGCCCTAAAACTATTTGCTTAGACTTTATATACTGTGTTTGTTAGTTATAGCTATCTGAAAGTAAGTTCTAGTAAACTGAGTAATATTAAAACCAAGAGCCTTGAAAATAATGAATTTTTCCTGCAATGTATTGTTATGAATTAAGGCAATTTATAATATTATTATAGCATCATTATGAATTAGACTTCACATAATTAGTGTTTCATGTTTAAAGTACAGAAAGAGAGAGCTGTGGGAGTTCTCCAACCATACTTACAGATGAGCAAGGGAAATCCTAATGCTGTAGAATGGATCAAAAACATCCTGAAGAAATCATTGAATGCAGAGTGCCTTACCAGCTAAATTCTCTTTTTCTGCTATCACTTACAGGTGTGATGAAAACTGGGGTGGACTGTACTGTGATGAGCCAGAGATACCTCTTCCCACTCAGCTTAAAGACAACTTCAACCGTGCCCCTTCCAATCAGAATTGGCTAACCGTAAATGGTGGGAAACTGAGCACTGTCTGTGGAGCTGTAGCTTCTGGAATGGCACTTCATTTTAGCGGGGTTGGTACCTGCTGTACTGAGCTTTTTTTTATATAATTCTGAAATATACCCCAAAGAGAAGCAATTTGAAAGCAGAACCTTGGAGTTACAAACAACTTGGAAATAGAGGGGTGGGATTTAGTGTAGTGCTGAGTATTATATGCACACAGAAGTGAGGTCTCATCATGCAACCAGACTTTCCCCCCTCTCCTCCCGCTGCATGCTCTGTGCATCTCCTAAACCTGTTCTTGGAGTTTCCCCAAATCTTCTGAGCATATTTAGGTGGCATGGAGCATGCGGGAGGAAGGGGAATCCTGTTGGGTGAACAGACCTGTTCTAAACTAGTATCACTGGTCCAAACAAGCAAGCATTTTATTTGTAACAATTTTTAATGCATGTTGCTAGTGAAGGCCTCAAAGTAGAATTTTTAAATCGTACAAGCTCACAAAATTTAAACTCCTGGCAGTTCTTTTCACTACAAAGCTAAGTAGGCATTTTTGCAGACTTGTTCCTATGTGTCCATGCAAAAAAATAATAATAATCTTTTGGAAATATATCTTACACAAAGCTATTCCCATCTTAAACATATTTACTATTTACTACTGAGTTCCAGACAAACCATTTTAGAAGCACAGTGCAACCATTTGTGATAAAATAATTATTTTAGATGTATCACTATCTGTGTTTATATATTTCTAACTGACAGCCATTGCCATTTTACACTTAAAGGGTTATTTGGTTATGTGATTTAAGATTCAGAGAGAGCAAAAGACATGTTTATGGGAGGAGAGAACTCTGTAGTGGGCACTGGGTTGTTATTTACAGTGCAGTAGATGCTAATGCTGAAGAGACAATCCACTTTTCAGTGCAATTTCTGCTACTGGGCTACAACATAAATGCCCCCCCTCTATTTGGGAGTGTGATGTTTTTGGACTCTGGGCCTGCTCCATGAAAACACTAATTGGTTTTGTGTTGTGTTGTGTTGTTGTTTTTTAAAACAAGTAGTTTTGGGTTGTTATTATTACTTTGAAGTGGGAAATAAATCATATAGCTGTTATTGTTGTCATTATTTCCTTTGCAGCCATAATGGTTTCTTTTTCTTTTTCAAGGCTTGCAGCCGCTTGCTAGTTACAGTGGATCTAAACTTAACTAATGCAGAATTCATCCAGTTCTATTTCATGTACGGATGTCTGATAACTCCCAACAGTCGTAACCAAGGAGTTCTCCTGGAGTACTCTGTGAATGGTGGCATCACATGGACCCTCCTAATGGACATTTTTTATGACCAGTTCAGCAAGCCTGGGTAATAAGTATATTCCTGTTGCTCATGCAAAACCTGTTTTGATTATAAATACAGGCAACTCCCTGTTGGTTGTGTTTCGGGTCATTGCATTCATCAGCGGGATGTGTATAAGCCTGTTCCACCCCTGTTCCTGCCAGATTCCACCTTCTTCTGGGTCTAAAAGCAGTGTGTGTGTGTGTGTGTGTGTGTGTGTGTGTGTGTGTGTGTGTCTCGACGGTCACATGTGTCTTGGTCATGTGCAAAATGGTCATTCCCTGTAGTGTTTTCCTCCTCACGCCCCTCTCTCGGAAGCTCTAAGAGCTTCTTTGTTTCAGTAGGAGGTGTTATGTACTGAAGTTATCACCCTGGGCCAGCAGGGGGATGCTGTAGATAGTTCCGGTCCACATATGCAGATAAGGAATCGAAAGTGGCATTCAGTGATTGGATAGTTACAGAAAGTTGTTACAGTTATGTTGCACTGGAGCTCTATATAAGCAGGCTGACTGAACCCTTCAGTTCAGTTCTGTTCCAGCTTACAAATAAAGAGCTGCTTTGGAGAAATCGCTGCGTTGTCTGCTATGTCTACCCACTCTTTAATAGGATGGATAACAGAGCATGGGTAGGCAAACTAAGGCCTGGGGTCCGGATCTGGCCCAATTGCCTTCTAAATCCGGCCCCGCAGACGATCCAGGAATGTTTTTATATGAGTAGAATGTGTGCTTTTATTTAAAATGCATCTCTGGGTTATTTGTGGGGCATAGGAATTCATTCATTTTCCCCAAAAATATAGTCCGGCAACCCACAATGTCTGAGGGACAGTGGACCGGCCTGCTGCTGAAAACGTTTGCTGACCCCTGAGGGACCCTGAAATTAACCATATGTAGAAGGCTTTATAGTGTA
The DNA here is from genome assembly GCF_964252035.2 of Podarcis erhardii. NCBI lineage: Eukaryota > Metazoa > Chordata > Lepidosauria > Squamata > Lacertidae > Podarcis > Podarcis erhardii. The sequence goes on from NC_138500.1 coordinate 70,674,939, forward strand.
TTACCAGCAGATTAAACAAGAGAATGTGTCTGGCAGGAGAGGCAGATTTAGGGGGGTGCTATCAGTTCTTCTGAACTGGGCACGAAGCCGAGAGGGTGCCGTAATAATGACGCACAATGGAAGGCAAGAGGTGTGGGAGGGCTGCCGAATTTGGGCGTTGCACAGGGCACTGCTGAAATTTTAAAGCCCCAGGTCTGCCACTGCTTGTAACTTGCCATTGCCCTCTCCTTACCATTTTACAACCCTCATGAAGTTAGATGTTTAAGGTCATTCCCTTATTTTCACAGTCAACTTCACATGCTTGTGGATAAACAAACTGCTTTATTGCATTTTGGTGCTTTGTTGTCCATTATGACTCTTGGCAAGGTATGTGCAGATGCTAAAGGATTCTTAGTGACTGTTATGCAGACTTTATAATTAGGTGGAGCTAACTGAACATTCCTCTCTATATATTGTGGTAGAGAAACATTAGGGAGTTGCCGTAACCTATGGGTGCTTTCATAAATCAGGTGCCCTCAATATGTTCTGATAATGCAGCTCCCATCAGCCCCTGCCAGCACAGTCATGAGAGCTGATGAGAGTTGCAGTCCGAAACATGTGGAGGCCATCAGGTTTGCAAAGGCTCCCCAGCAAAGGTGCTACTAATCACTCTTATTCATCTCAGTGGGACATGCTGTCATCCTGCATAACTGCATATCTGGTTTCCATGCCATTTGCAACCAACTGATTGGTTGAAACATTCCTTTCCCTTTGTGACAGCAAAACAAAGGATTTATTATAACTGATAAAAAACCCATTGTCATGTAAATTTGAATAATAATAACTATATAACTACATTTACATAAGAAAGCACTATGCATAAGGATGTAGAATTCCTGTATGTCAAAGAGTGTCAATGGGGTGCAGGAGGGGGGGAGAGTTTAGATGGATCCCCTGTCCTGTAATGAATGCTAACCCAGGATTTAAATCTAAAATGTTGTAATGTTTATCCTAAGAGGAGCATTGACCTTATAGGTAATCATCACCCAAACAAACACTGTAGACCTATACAGAGTCATTTAACTGTACTTCTGATCTTTGGGTAATTCTCAAGTTTTCAGTGTAAATTTTCACAGGCTCTCTCTTGCTGCTTTTTAGCTTTGTGAACATTCTCCTTCCTCCTGGTGCCCAAGAGGTGGGGACCCGTTTTCGCTGGTGGCAGCCCAAACATGATGGTCTGGATCAGAGTGACTGGGCTATTGACAATGTGCTGATATCGGGGTCAGCTGATCAGAGGACTGTGATGTTGGACACATTTAGCAGTGCGCCACTGCCGCAGCACGAACGCTCTCCTGCAGACGCAGGACCCACCGGAAGGATTGCTTTTGATATGTTCATGGAAGACAGAACAACAGGTAGGACGAAAACCAGTGTTGTCCATGGTATTATTTTTTCTTCTCTGTGACAAGCATGAATTTAGCCGGAGAAGCATTTCCCAACATGGCAATTCAATAGTAGGAAAAGTTTCAGCCATTGAATTTCCTCCACCCATGCAGTGGTTAAAAAGAAAGAGAAATGCTGCCAAAAAAAAAATGATAACTGTAGAACAAGGCATAGGTAAAGCCATACATTTATTGCCATAATGTATGAGAATAGTGTCTCTGCATTAGAATGAAACAAATCATTCTTCTATTATAACCCAATAATGATTTAATAATCCAGTAACTGTTTTCGGCACTTAACACCATCAGTATTTTTAATTATCAAATACTGCAGTTTTAAAACATAGGTATGAATATTATTTTCTTCAGTGAATGAGCACTGGCTGTTCCATGACGACTGTTCAATTGAAAGATTCTGCGAGTCTCCTGATGGTGTCATGATGTGTGGTAGCCACGATGGCAGAGAAGTTTATGCTATCACCCATGATTTAACTCCTACAGAGAACTGGATTATGCAGTTCAAGGTAAACACCGCTTTCTAAAGCCTTCAGAGATTTACATTAACACCAGGGCTTTTTTCAGCTGGAACTCACCAGAACTGATGCTCCCCCCTAGGGAAAAAAAGCCCTGATTAACACCCTTTTAACAATTTTAATTTATTCTGTTGTGCCAACACTTTCCATGTGTTTTTGTGTTTCTTGCTGGTAGGTGTCAGGTGGTTCTTCCTTACTGGGCATTAACATGCTCCTTATCTGGATCAGGGCCCCACACCAATTTCCTGTTAAAAATCTCTCCCTCACTTGACTACTATTTGACTCTGAATGTAGCACCTTCAGCAGCAAAAAGAAAGAGGGGGTTTGATGATTTGGGGGAGTAAACTGGCATGGCACCCCAATCCAGACTGAGAGTAGGTTCAGAAAGAGAGCCCTGTAGCTGCTTTACTTTCAAAATAAAAGCGGCCAGTTTAAGGATGCCTCCCCCGAAAACATTAATAGTGCTACATGTAGTTTTCCCCTCAGCCTCTATAGTTGTAAATCTCTTACAAAAATCAGGTCTTGTCTTCCACAAAGAAACTGATCTTTTACAGCTTGCTTACCACTGAGCTGGAAAATCTCACTTGCAGGTACAGCGATAGAGCTCAACTACACCAAGAACACTGTATCTTAAGCAGATAGTTGTATAATTAATGAGACTAGCATGGAAGGAAGCCTGATAACTTGATAAGACACTGACTGGATAAGTCAGAAGATCAAGGTTTCTCTTTTTGTCCTTTCATTGGCATGCAATAAAATTCTGGGCAATCCTTCGTGCACCTCTGATTTTCCCCAATCAGTCTAACAGATAATAATACTCTGCTATAAATTTACATGAAAACCTCACTATTATTTTTTCTTGCTGGAAAAAACGATATCTGAAATGAAAATGTGTGTCACTTTTTACATGTACTACATTAGATTTCTGTCGGCTGTAAAACCTCAGAAAAAATTGCCCAGAACCAAGTCCATGTGCAATATTCTACTGACTTTGGAGTGAGTTGGAGCTACCTAATACCTCAGTGCTTACCTGCTGACCCCAAATGTTCTGGGAGTGTTTCACAGCCATCTGTCTTCTTCCCAACAAAAGGATGGAAAAGAATAACTTACCGTCTACCTGAAAGCCTAGTAGGAAAGTAAGTATAAATAATATCTGAGCTACTGATGTTATCAGAGTGGCCATATCGGTCTTCTAGACATATCCTTCCTTCTGTGAGAGTAGCAAAGTACCACACAGAAGCAATACTGATCAAGCTAAGGATTTGATGGCTCTGTTGCACCACGGTTCTGTGCTATGCATGCTGATGTTGCTAGTTCATTTGGAATGAAGACATCCATTACAAGGAACAATATAGTTAGTAGTTCCACAAGCAAGACTAGACAGTTTCCATTATTTTGGAAACTGGGAAACTGATTTCAGAATTCATATAAATGAGAACCATATATCCCTCATTTACATAACCTGTTCAACTGTAATAACTTATCTTCAGTCTCCTATCTTTCCATATAATTAAACTGTAAGACTGTCATCATGCAGTAGTGGCCATGTGAACGGCAGCATGATGACAGAACAGCTGGCAGGGAGCCATGCAACAGTTCGGCCCAGACAAGCTGCAGAGGAACAGCCAGGACAACCTGGGAGATCAAAGGCTGAAGAGGTGGGAGCTGCTCGGCCCTGCCTGTTAGTAATAATAATAATAATAATAATAATAATAATAATAATAATAATAATTTATTATTTGTACCCCGCCCATCTGGCTGGGTTTCCCCAGCCACTCTGGGCGGCTTCCAACAAAGATGAAAAGTACACTAAAATGTCACATATTAAAAACTTCCCTGAACAGGGCTGCCTTCAGATGTCTTCTGAATGTCAGGTAGTTGTTTATCGCTTTGACATCTGATGGGAGGGCGTTCCACAGGGCGGGTGCCACTACCGAGAAGGCCCTCTGCCTGGTTCCCAGTAACTTGGCCTCTCGCAGTGAGGGAACCGCCAGAAGGCCCTCGGAGCTGGACCTCAGTGTCCGGGCAGAACCATGGACCATGGTTTGGGCAAGCTGTAAGGGGTGTGTGCAGTTTGGCTGAGCAAACAAGTGGTGGCCAAGACCAGGGAGTGACAAGGAGGATGCAACTAGGGGCAAACAGGCAGGCTGGAAAGTTGAAGGTTGGATCGGCATGGAGTGGGCTTTGCAAGCCTTCTCACATTCCCCTTGTCACCTCTGCCATTTACAGGCAGGAAGGGTAATCACCCCTTTGTCTTGTCCCTGCAATGCTTCTTACTCTGGCTTCCCACAGCAATGGCATTAGTGACCATGGGATGGGACCGAAGGAGAGAAAGTTTTAGGTTTGGGCAATGTATTGAGGGGAGAAGGAGTGCAGTTTGGATGTTCTGTAGGAAGAAGGGGGAGCATGGTTTAGGCCAGTGCTTCTCAAGACACCTGATGTGGTGGACTGGCAACTTTTTCCCAGTGTGGCAGGGACCTGTACCATACTTGGTCCCTAAAACATCACACTGAACCTGGGCTGTGGTGGAGTCACTGTAGATTGGCAGCTGATGGCTCGTGGACTGACACCGGTCCATGGACAACCACTTTGTGTAGCACAGCTTTAGGTGGTCTGGAGGGGGAGGGGAGCACAGATTGGGTGATCTGTAAGGGGATGGTGTTTGGGTGGTCCATAAGAGGAAGGGGGTTGGGCAAGATGTGATGGGTTGTGTGGTTGGATGAAGTATAAAGGGTGGGGGTTGGCAAGGGGATGGGTGGTTTGAGGGGGTGGGGAGTGGGCCAGGTTGGCAAGTAATGGAAGCAGGAATACACACCCAACTGCATACAAAATTATCTTGTAACATCTGTTGAGAGACACGTCCTATGGCCTTCAAGTTTATGTATGCATATTATTTGTGTTGTGATTTTTGCTTATTTTCTCTATCTCTGTTTATGTGTTAACTCAGCCCAGTACGGTTTAGATTTTATCAGAAGTACTCTGATATGCAATGGGCCATTGACAATTTCTATCTTGGACCTGGTTGTGTAGACAACTGCAGAGGCCATGGAGACTGTCTGAAAGAACAATGTGTCTGTGATCCAGGTTTCTCTGGTCCAAACTGCTACTTAACTCAGACTTTGAAGGTAATCTAAATATCTTTTGGTGCAGGCTGTACTGAATATGCGGGATAGAAAGTATTTTAAAAACTAAATACGCGTCTGTGCTAGAATTAATCTTCACATGCAAGTACCAATAAACATTAAAAAAAATGCAAAACCTTTATTTATTTTTTGTCTGATTAAAGCAAACATGACACTTGTGTTCCAACAAAATATACTTTACATGTAAAATTACTCTTGGCATACTATAGGAGTGAAAAAACATATTTTTAAAAGCTAAATGTCTATTCCTTTTACAACTAAAATTTGAGTTGGTGACTGGCTTCTCAAATGTTAAAATCCTTTAACAGACTTTCCTGAAGGAGCGCTTTGACAACGAAGAAATTAGACCGGATTTATGGATGTCTCTGGAAGGAGGCACTGCTTGCATGGAATGCGGGATTCTAGCAGAAGACACAGCGCTGTATTTTGGAGGCACTACAGTGAGACAGGCTGTCACTCAAGACTTGGATTTGCGAGGTGCAAAGTATGTCAGGTTACTTAATAGAGTTGAACATAGCTAATATATTTTAATGAAAGTTTAAATAATGACAGAGCGGCAGACTGAGTGGCTGTGGGAACAGACAAAGGTATATGAGCCTTTTACCCTTAAGGCACTCACTCAGAGTCAGGTCAGGAAGGCAGAACTTGGAAGAGTAAGTGAGAGAATCAATTCACTGGCCTTCATAAAAAGAGTCGTTAAATTATTATCATCCACAGTTTCACAACTGCACAAAGCATGATTCACATTCTTAAATGTCTATATATTCAGCGACTGCAATCCTGCATACATTTTTAGTCGCCTCACTTGAAATCAGTAGGTTTGGTATGTCACCAGTATGAAGGATTTAAGCCTACAAAATGTAATGTGGAATAAAAGGCAGGGGAGATAAGGAATGCTTTGAAAGCCCCAGTGTAATTAGTTGTACTTTCTAACAATGAACACTGGCTGTCACTCTGGTGTCACAGATGGAAAGGACAAAAGAAGTCTTGGTGGGGATAGTGGGAAAATAATTGCCGTTGATTTGTTGGGACCCACTAGTAGGTCATGGCCTGATCCAAGCTACAGTAGACTGAGCTTGCATATGAGGTACTGAAATGGGGCTAAAGACAGGGCTTTTCTTCAGCCAGAACTCACCAGAACTCAGTTCTGGCACCTCTCAGGTGGGCACCATTTCCATCATAAGAGATCGAGGGAGGCGTTCATGGTGAGTTTCAGTACCTTTTTTTCTAGAAAAATAGCACTGGCAAAAGAGTACCCTGTAGTGTTTCTCCTAATACCATTTCAAGGACTGTTTGGAATTAATAGGTCTAAGTTAGTTGTGTCTGTTAATTTTCGACTGTTTTCTCAGGGTAGGATTAACACTGAAGACAAACCCCAAGTTTCCTTTATCCATGGAGATATATTCCTTCTGCCAGAAGGAAAGGGGGAGGGGAAGATTTATAGTGAAGTTTCTTTGAACATGCAGAAGATTGAGGCATATGGTTGGGGCACAAGGTTGTCATGTTTATTTTTAAAGTGTGAGTTATAAGTGTTTGTGCTCCTCCCCAGAGTCGCTATAAGTTAAATCTTCAGCTGGGGTAATGAATGAATCTTGTTGGAATGGCACATGCTTGTAAATGTGTGTGCGCACAGGAAGGTGCCATACATTGCATAGCTATCCATTTTACATGCTTGGGGAGTAGTTTGAACTGTTCACAACATATATGACAGTTACGTTACAAGAATTACAAATTCTTGTAGTTTTAGGTTGTATCACATTTGTTTTCCAGGAACTAAAAGTGGCATACATAAGTCCCACTCCTTTTACATTTTTACCCTCCTAGTAACCCTGGCTGGATCTAGACACGTCAAAGAAGCGATTCAGTTCAACGCATTGCAAACTAATACTGTACAGGGAAATCTGGTAGAGAAAGATGGGACTCCACAGCGCCACCTGGTGTTACAGTGTTATATCGCATATACAACGCATATAAAACGCTTTTCTTTACCAATCTAGCTGAGTCCCCTGTGAAGTAATTTAGGATGAGAGTCAGTGACTGCCCAAAGGTCAACAAGTGAAGAAGTAGGGACATTTGCTGATCCACCTCAGGCATTAAAATGTATTTGGCCAGCCATACAAGGGACAAGTGTTCACTAGTTGATTCCTACTGTATTTGGGGACCTGAGAGCTCCAGTTATCAATATTGCAGGCCAGTGACCCCTCTTCTAATACAGATGTCATTTAACTATGCAATAAAGACTCATTACAGTTTCAATTCTGCATGTATTTTATACTCACCATGCAACTGATTTAAGGGTTCTTCCTTGTTTTGTATATGTTGTCTGAACTTGTTTCAATTTCATTTATGCGGGGAAATGTCTACTATTTCCTTGGGAGCATACAATTATTATGATTACCCACCAATGTCTTTTCATTCAGATTTTTACAATATTGGGGAAGAATTGGGAGTGAAAACAACATGACAACATGTCACAGACCAACATGTCGGAAGGAAGGAGTTCTGCTGGATTATTCAACAGATGGAGGCAAGGGTCTATTTTAATGATATCTAATAAATATTTCTGCTTATATTTAAGCACCGTACAGTTTCGGGGGGAAATCAAAAAAAACATTGCCCCCAGACAGAGGTATGATTTGCAGCAGAGCAGAACCCTTGCTCTTGAAATTCAGTTACCTGAAAGTTATAGTTATCTAAAATCACTGGCTGCAAAAGCAAGCCCCTAATTCAGTATGCCTAGACGGCCTCTTTTCTGCCTTTTGTTCTGGTAACACAGACGCACAGGCACTAAAATGTGGTGTGGGAGGAAGGATAACAGTAAATCTTAAATCTGTGCTATATGTCAATATAATCCAGTGAAAACAAGCACTCTAGTTTATTGAAACTCCTCTGATAATCCAGATATTTTGGGTGTCTCCCATGCCATTTGGATGAATAAAATGGTATGGTGTTCAGAAATATATTTTCATGCCCTCATTCTTGTCCTTGAACAATATTTTCCTGCATTTCAGAAGAAACTGGATGAACTGTTCCTCCTTTAACTACATGTCTTGTTGAAGACAATGGAACTGCTTATTCTTAAGAATCACCCATTGTTGCACAATAAATATTCTGTTGGAAACTCTTCTATAAATAAACAGGACGTAACTTCTTTAAACTCACGTTATTTTTGTTATAAGGCAACTGACATTTAATCTGACAGCTAGCCACCTGCTGCTCTCCTGATACCATGTACGTGTTAAGGGGAATGTAAGTTGAGTGATTGTGCACATTCACCAGAACGCATGGAGAATGTGCACATAACCCTTCTATGAAGAGGTGTGCACATTTCCAAGTCAACATACATAATCTCCATACAACAGGCTTTGGGGGATGTGCATATATTGACAATGTATATTGACTGGGAAATGTGCACACCTCTTCATGGAAGGGTTATGTCAGGCATGTCCAAGCTTGACCCTCCAGCTGTTTTGGGACTACAATTCCCATCATCCCTGACCACTGGTCCAGTTAGCTAGGGATGATGGGAGTCGTAGTCCCAAAACATTTGGAGGGCTAAGTTTGGCCATGCCTGGGTTATGTGCACATTCTCTACGAGTCCTGGTGAATGTGCACAGTAGCCCGTTGTTATGCATATTAACCACTCAACTTACATTCCTCTTAATAGCTTCACTGTCAGTGTAATATTTACACTGCACATGGTGAATCTCCTATACATTCCTAGTGAACAAAACTACCTCAGAAAATATTATTAACGAAAAGTGATGACTTCACAGTGCCAAAGAAGATTATGCAACCACTTAATCAAATGGACATTACACCAACAGTTCTAATCAGTACACTTACAAAAATCTTTAGTATCAAGGTGTTAGTAGGGAAGTGTTTGTCGTCTATTATCATATCCATTTTCAGGCATCTATAGTTATGACTGGTTCAAAGCCACCCACTGAATAATGGTGGACCACTTGAATCCAGTCTCAACATGAGTTCTCAGATATTGATTAGTTCTTACTTTACCTTGAATCTTTGTTCTGTAGGAATATCTTGGACACTGCTCCATGAGATGGATTATCAGAAATACATCTCCATCAGACATGATTACATCCTGCTCCCAGAAGATGCTCTGACCAATACAACTCGCCTGCGTTGGTGGCAGCCATTTGTAATTAACAATGGAATTGTGGTCTCGGGCTTTGATCGGGCTCAGTGGGCACTGGATAACGTACTGATTGGAGGAGCAGAGATCAATCCAAGTCAACTGGTGGATACATTTGATGACGGTAAGAGTCGAGCAAGTCACCATTTTTTTCATCATTATGCTTTGTTGATTGACGGAGTTTCAAGTCCATATTTGAATTTTTGTTTAAAGAAGACACAGGGGACTTTTTAAATAAGTTTTTTTTTTCCAAAAAATAAATAAATTGCTCATAATAAAATATATATTACTCTTGTAAAATAATGCAAAGGAAGCTTCCTAGATATAGATATTATCACCATATTTTGAAACAGTGGCGTAGCGTGGGGATGCAGGGGGGGGCCGGCTGCACTGGGCGCAACATCTGGGGGTTAGGGTTAGGGGGCGCAAATCCACGGGTTAGGGAGCGCAAATTACTTGCCTTGCCCCGGGTGCTGACAACCCACGCTACGCCACTGTTTTGAAATTGAATAGTTTTAACAAAATAGTTCTGAGCACCAAAGGTCGGCAAATGCTACGACTAAGAGGGTGGGGGTAGGGACTGAGCTCCCCCACCCATGTGGGCCATTTTGTCAGAGCTAGATACCTATCAATCAACTGGTTGACCCAACTTCAAAGGAAAGAACCTGGGATGAAATTTAAATTCTGAAAGCAGGGATTAGCTAACACTAGGGAATACCCAATAAGGAACTGGGTAATGGAGCTGATCCCAGGAATCCCCGCTTTGGGAAGGGATCAACTACACTATGGAGTTCCCGATTGGGAATTCCGCAGTACAGCTGATCCCTGTGAGTTTTGTTGTCAGCACCAATCAGCTGATTGGTACTGAGAGCATCCCTGAAGGTTGCTGGTCGTTCTTTTTCAGCTGCATCTTTACTTGCCCCATCCCTGATGTCACATGTCAGGTGTGGGGCAGGTGGACATGATTTGATGACAATCCAAGTTAGGACCCCTACCAGCCTACTTTGGCTGTGGGAAGGAGGTTCCCCACCACTAGCTTAAATATTCATAGAGGGTTAAATGTGGTCAATATGCCACCACTCCTACTTTTCCTAATGCCTTTGGGAAGGTCAGAGGCAGTGTAAGTTAATTAGCCACTGCCTGTGGTTTCCTGAATGCCAAGCATAAAATGATAAATCTAACAAAATCCAGTGCACAGTCTGAAGGCACATGAGGTCACCACCATGCTGAAGTTATGCATGAGTCTGGTCAGTATTTTGATGTGTGACCATGTATGTTTTCCATTATGGAAAAAAAAATACTGTACATGTACACCCCTTCTCAAAGAACTCTGGTGGGAGAAGGATGAAAAGAACACCAACAATATATGTCTTGTCTGTCTGCCTATCACTTTTTGGAATATTTTATCATTCTATTATGAATATACAAAAAAAAATACTTTTATATATTTAGTACGTATTGGAACATTATGAAACTTCTCTTTAATTCTGTCTAATTGATGTTAATAGAAGGCATTTCCCATGAAGAAAACTGGAGTTTCTACCCAAATGCCGTCAGGACTGCAGGCTTCTGTGGCAACCCATCATTTCATCTCTACTGGCCAAATAAGAAAAAGGATCAGACGAACAATATCCTGTCCTCTCGGGAACTCATTATACAACCAGGATATATGATACAGTTTAAAGTAAGAAGCTTCTGTTCTTCCAAAGTAAAATGTTGAGTCCATAGACATCAGGTTTGCCTAGAAATTCTGACAGGGTCAAGTGGGATGCCTGGTTCGGATTTCTATCAAATATTTACTGCATATTGCTTATTAGAATTTATTGGAATCACATTAGGGTGTCTAACAATAACACTGATACATAAATACTACTTCCATTCAAAGAGCACTGTCCAGGCTTTAGAAACAACTAGAGGAAAGAGATATTTTATTGTGCTCCATTTATCTCAGGGGCAACCTTTTCCCCCTCACAAGTGGAATGTCATTATAATAGCACTACATTTACTAGAATGTTGATTAACTGAAGCTCATGAAAATTTAGGATGCCTATTTGGCTAGTAAACATTGGCTCACCCATGCAAAAGGTTATAACAGACAGGGGAAAAGGAAAGAAAGAGAACATCAAAGCTGGAAGGATGTTGCTTTAATTTTAGTTAAAATTGAATTGCTACTGTGTTTGTTTCAGATTGTAGTTGGCTGTGAAGCAACATCTTGTGGAGACCTCCATTCTGTGATGTTAGAATATACCAAGGATGCTAGGTAAATCTATGTCCACAGTGAAATATATTGTGGAATGGGCTTGAAAACTTGAAGTAATTCTTTAAAAAATCATTTTATATTATACATTTAAATTATATACAGGCACACAGTTCAAGAGGCCCAAAATATACAAGTAGATTAGCATATACTTAAACAGTAAAATCACTGTTTGGAGCCATCCAGTATCTTTTGCTGTTTTATTATTATTTAATTATGTTTTTCAGATTCAGGTTGACTGGTTTTATTGTATATTTCTGTTGTATGCCATCTTGATATATGTATGAAAGCTTGGATCATAAACATTCAAATGAATGGTAAATAAATAAAATAAGATCCAAACATCATCATAAGAATGCAATAAATATATAGAAAGAATGAGTAGCTAAAGCTGTCCTAAATTCATCATTGCAGATTTCTTTGGAATCTGACATATCTTGTTAGACCACTTTTCTTAATTAATTATCTATGCGATCAGAAGATCCTTGGAACTAGCTTGGCCCCCTACCCATTATGGAATTAGAAATGTGGAATTTGCAGGAATTCACTTGACACTTCAGGGTTTAAGTCATGAATGTGCCTGTGAAACTTATTGAACCAAAACATCCAGTCTACATGGGGACCCTGTTCTTACCAGATTTATTCCACTGCTCCTGACAAAGTTCCTATATAATGAGATTAGGATAAGAAAATCTGTAACGGGGCAAAGAATACAGGACTTCAATCTTTGTCTGTTTATAACTCTACTTGAAAGAATATTGTTAAGGATAATATTTTTTTAAAATACACCCATTTCCATGACATTTAGTAGCTACTCAACTTTTTATTATTCTCTTCAGCTGTTGTAACAATATTATTTCCTTTGCTTCTTTCAGGGCAGATTCATGGCAGCTTGTCCAGACACAATGTCTTCCATCGTCTTCTAATAGTGTTGGCTGCTCCCCATTTCAGTTCCATGAAGCTACTATCTATAACTCTGTCAACAGCTCCACTTGGAAGAGAATAACTGTCCAGCTGCCAGATCATGTCTCATCCAGGTAGGTTACTGAAAGGTCATCTTATTGCATTGCAATAAAACATCATCTGCTTAGCTGGCACTGGTTGAGGGCGCAGAAGAAGAGGCAATTTAAAACATTATTTTCTCTCTGCTCTGGTACATAATCAATATTATTGGGGAAATATTTCCCCACAGTAAAAATAAATAGTGTTTCCAAGAGAATGTCTTGGAGGTTCAATGCTTCAGCAGACACCCTGCTCCATTATTTGTGATATATTGGACAAAATAACGTTTGTGATTTTAATGCCCTGCATCTTCCACGGCCCCTTGAAACAGAGGCTAGCAAATGTTGTAACTGTAATACACAGAAGGCAGTAAAAGAGCACGCAAGGCTGCAGGATGCATATACATGGTAGTCTCTATCCGTTGTCTAGCATGCCTATAATGTGTGCCAATATTACAATAAAACTTTTTTGTGTTAGGATGTATTGTTTGTTACAATTATATCTCATCTTTCCTCTAAGGAGCTCAGTGTGCCATGTATGGTTCTCCCTCTCCCCACTTCATCCTCACAACAACTCTGTGAGGCAAAGGGAGAGAGGGTCTGGCCCAAGGTGACCCAGCCAGAGAGCTTCCTAGCTGACTGACAGTTCGAACTCTGGTCTCCCCAACATAATCCAGCCATTCCTCTCTGGCTCATGGTGGCTATTTTATTTGCAGTGCGACTCAGTTCCGGTGGATACAAAAAAGAGAAGATTCAGAAAAGCAAAGCTGGGCAATTGATCATGTGTACATTGGCGAATCCTGCCCAAAACTCTGTGGCGGCCATGGATACTGTACGACTGGAGCCATTTGCATTTGTGATGAAGGATACCAAGGTGTCATGTTCCATTATTATTATTATTATTATTATTATTATTATTATTATTATTAAAACCTAGTCTATTGAAACTAACTCAATATTACACAGCAAAAAGGGTCTGGAATCCACCATGCTTCAGAGGAAATCTGCTGAGACTCCTAGGCAATGTGTGGCTGGTGCCTGAAAAGTTTGGAAATGTGAATACAGAGACCATCTTTCACCTATCAATAATAGTACTCGACCTAGCCCTTCCAAAAAAAGTGTACTTGCTTGCACAAATCACAGGCTGCGGTAGCAGACAGTATGCCGGGGAGGCGGCACTCAGCTGATCTCCTGGCAGCCGAGCTGCTATTGTTTACCAGGAAAGAGAGGGAGAGGGATGGGGAGGTCAGCAGAACCAATCTGGTAATTCTGCCAATGTGTTTGCACCATGCTGACACCTACCCTTACCTGCTGTCAGGTGAGTGGCATTGTTCCTTCATGCCACCAGCTAATGACAGGGCACCTAAAATTCAAATAGCCCTACAGTTCATATTCATGGAAGCCATTTCTGTTTTCAATTTTGAATTGGAAAAATTCAGTCCTGCAGGGGTGCAGCCCTCCAATAACAGTCCAGCAAAGCACCAGAATAGCTACATGAGAACTGCCATTTAAATGATTGGTTAACTACAGTGATAAATCCCTCGGTGTGGTTTGGGCGGTGTATAGCCCAAATACCATCAGTAATGAGAGAGAGAAATGTGAGGGTTTCCACCGCCCCATTACAAGTACTGTTCAGAGGAATTAGTTCTGGGTTCCTCAAATGTAGTGCTACACATTCAGCAGACTGGTGGGAACAATGTACTCCTAGGGCTGTCTGGGATTAACATTTACTAAGGATAGTGAATTTACCAAAAAGCATATTTACCAAAGAGCATTAATCTGTATTCCCAACATGTGCAAACATAACCAGTGTCCTATCAATAGTGTTTCTGCTCTGAAAAGGTTATGTCTGTGAATGATGTCGTTTTAGCTGGCAAAGACGAAATCACTAGATAAAATACAATCTCAAGACAAGTATGATGCATTATGGCAACTACTCTCGAATATATGTGTGAAATAAGATGCTTGATCTACCACCATGTATTTATTTTTTATATAGGGCTAAAACTGGGAAAGAAAATATATGGCATTTTAAACATAGCTTATTTGAAAACCAATGAATGTTTATAATTTAATCAGTCTACAAATAAAAGAGCCTGTATCTGAGGACTTACAAGTGACTTTCAGTGTTTTAAAGTGTCAGGAGAGAAAGAGCTTGGTGCTCTTCTGGGGTAATATTTCAAGTTGAGCATCAAGAGCTTTCGCTTTCCCTCAGCCCCAAGTTCAAGGACTTAACCTGAAGCACAGGCTTTTCTTAACCAGGAACATAAATTCTCAGTTAGAGTATCTCAGTGTTGTCAGCATTGTAATTTTTATTTATTCCTTTTCAGGGGATGACTGCTCTGTTTTCAGCCACGACCTTCCCAGTTATATTAAAGATAATTTTGAATCTGCAAGAGTAACTGAAATAAACTGGGAAACTATCCAGGGTGGGGTTATAGGGAATGGATGTGGGCAGCTAGCACCGTTTGCACATGGAGATTCTCTGTATTTCAACGGATGCCAGATAAGGCAAGCTGTAACTAAGCCCCTGGATTTGACCCGAGCAAGGTAATTTTGTGTTGCCATGAATCTTAAATATATATTTTTCAATTTGCGTGAGAAAGTTAGTGTTGAACACAATGACATTCAGTGATATTAGGGGTACAGGTGGAATGGAAATAACCTTAGGAAATAAAATTACAGGGATTGTTTTGCAACATGAGTTCTGTTCTGTTGTTCCCTCCACTCATTTGGCCTAGACCAAATGGTGCTATGGCTAGATGAGCTCACCTCCAACACAGAGGCATTCAGTCAGAATGCTGAATGAAAAGGGGGACCTACCTGCACATAGGCGCCGACTCCATGGGGCCTGAGGGGGCCCGAGCCCCCTCAAAAATTCATTTGGGGGGGCTCAGCCCCCCCAATAATTTAAGAAAATTATTACCGTAAATTTCGCTCTATAACACGCAGATTTTTTCTCCTAAAAAGTAAGGGGAAATGTCTGTGCGTGTTATTGAGCGAATGTGTGGTCCCTGGAGCCGGAGCGCAGGGGTAAAAATCAGGCAAAAATAAGATCGGCGGTCGGGCGGAGGGAAGGCGGAAGCTGCTGCTTTCCTGCATTCTGCCTCAGGGTCTTACTGCCCACCTGCTTCTGTTGCTGCGTTTGCTCAAACTCAACAAAGAGCAGGGAATCCCCTGCCCTCCTGGCAAGCAGAGGGTTAAGGAAAGGATCGAGTCCTTCCTTCTAATTCTTTCCTAGTCACACTGCGTGCCGGCTCCAGCCCACCACCTCCTCCTATCCGTGCTCTAGGGACTCGCAGGTGGGAGAAAGAGAGAGAGGGCTGGCTTGGGGGGACCGGGACTGTTGCCTTCCTTTCCTCCCCCCCACCCTGTTAAACGCCTTCCCTGCATTCTTAGCCAGCTGCTTCTCCGCACACCCCTCTTGTGCTTCTTGTCCCTTCTGTGTTTTTCCTTCCGTCCCCATTTAAAACGTGGTGACAAAGCACGGATCCACATGGATCCTCAGGATTTTTGCATTGGGTCACCCCAAATTCACCATCAGATCACATTACATGTTCATGGCTACAGTCTGTACCAAAAAAATCACGCACCCACTGTTGCCTGGAGCTGCAATGGTGCAAAAACGTGGTTACAAAGCATGGATCCACAGGATCTTTGCACTGGGTTACCCCAAATTCACCATCAGATAACATAGCATGTCCATGGCTACAGCCTGCACCAAAAAAATCACGCACCCACTGTGGCCTGGGGCCACAATGGTGCAAAAACGTGGTTACAAAGCACGGATCCACATGGAACCTCAGGATTTTTGCATTGGGTCACCCCAAATTCACCATCAGATCACATAGCATGTCCATGGCTACATCTTGCACCAAAAAAATCACGCACCCACCGTTGCCTAGGGTCACAGTGGTGCAAAAACGTGGTTACAAAGCATGGATCCACATGGATCCTCAGGATTTTTGCATTGGGCTACTCCAAACTCACTGTCAGATATTAAAAATCTTTATAAAATAGAGAATTAAATACATACAGAATGTTAAATTTTCAGTTTCGAAATATTAGTACTAGTTTAGTACTGTATTTCTATATTACTATAGTACTGTAATTGTTATTTTCAAATACTTAAATATTTTTAGGGTGTAAGACCCAATTAAAGCCCGTTATTTACATACAGTATTACAGTATTTACATACAGTATTAGGCATACTGTATTAACTTTATTAACTGTATTAAAGCATTAACTTTGAGATATTATTTTTATTTAATGAACCCTCAGCCTTATTCAAAGTAAGCTTAAATTAGCTATTTCACTTATTAATCAAAGTGCTATTACTGTGCGACAGCAATATTTTATGTTTTATTCTTTTAATGATAGTTTAGGATTTATTTAAATATCATTTCAGTCTTTTCAGAGCTATATATTCACTGCTCTGTAATAGTCTATAAGCATAATTGTTACTGTAAATTAAATTAGCTTTTTACGAAAATACCGTGCGTGTTTATGTTTTGTTTCTTTTTTCAAAGCCAAAAAGTGTTTCAGGCTTGTCGAGTTTCCCGGAGTTTGGAGTTATAGAGAGTCGAGTTTTCGGGGTTCCATAGGCGCCGACTCCATGGGGCTTGAGGGGGCCCGAGCCCCCTCAAAAATTCGTTTGGGGGGGCTCCGCCCCCCCAATAATCTCCGGCGCCCCTCCAGCAGAGCGCCATCGCCGCCCCTCCCCCAGCCCAAAATGCACAGGGAGGGGCGGGCTGCATGGCTCCTGCCCTCCCTCCCGAGCAAAAGCTCCACCCAATTTCCTTTGGAGCTGATTAATAGGCGCAGCACGCTCTCCCCTATTCGCTCACGAGGAGGCGGCGCCACTTTATTTGCATATTCATGAGCTTATTTATTATTCATGAGCTTTCCCGGGCCCCCCCAATATTTTTTATAAGTCCGCGTCCCTGCGGGGTTCTAATGTTGATCATATGACTCTAAAATACTTTTAAAAAACTTTAAAACTCACTAATTTTCATCTAAAATTTAGAAAACTTCCCGGGGCAGGACCCCGGTATGGGGCCCCCCAATATTTTTTATAAGTCGGCGCCCCTGTACCTGCGCATATATCACCTTCCAGCTTGAAGTGTCTTTTCTTTGCCTCACTACCCTGAGCAGGTTTTAGGGGAAACAGCTGGAAGAGGGGTTGGATTGTTCCATCTGGCAAGCCGAACTGTTTGCCCTGATGGGACAATTGCCTTGGCACACATGGAAATTCCTCCCAAAGAATCTTAACTCTTGTAAGAGTCAGTTTTATTGTTAGTAGTTTTACTCTTAAGTGTTAGATCATGCAGTAAAGTAATTTCTATTCTATTCTTTTAACCTCTCCTCTTATGGTTTTCCCTCCCCAGCAAAATAATGTTTGTTTTGCAAATCGGAAGCCTTTCTCAAACAGACAGCTGTAACACCAATCTAAGTGATCCTAATACGGTGGACAAGGCAGTGTTGCTCCAGTACAGTGTAAATAATGGGATTACATGGCAAGTCATTGCACAACATCAACCAAAGGACTTTATACAAGCCCAAAGAGTGTCTTACAATGTACCCCTGTAAGTACCGAGTAATACTACCAGTCTCTCTTACCTCAGACAATCCATACAAAAGAAACCCAACCGCACATTAAAGTAAAAACCAGGGTGGGTGGGGCAGACACTGAAAAGTGAAATGGGTCTTGCCCTGGAGGGGGATGGATGTGACCGTTAAAAGTTATTTATGAGGCACCAGCATTTTTAATTGTTAGAATTGTTTAATTAGAACTAAATCCTCTTTTTTTAAAAAAAAAATTGAACCGTGAAAGAAAGACCTATTATTTTCTGAGCCAATATAGTTTAAAAGTGAAAATTTATGTGGTCTGTGTTCACTCGTGACTTTTCCAGAGATATTATAATTTGACATTTCCCCCCCACAGATGTTGTTACAATTTCACGTTGGTCTTCGTTACTTATACTCAGTGGAACCTGCTGCCTTTTGGAACTGGAAGGGTGGAAAGCAGGGAGCCCAAAAGAGAAGATGGAGACATAGTCAATGGCAGACAGAGCTTCCTAATTCTGGTTTTGTCCCCATCGTCCTCCTACTGAGACTGAGGAGGAAGCTGACAGCCAGCACTACCTGCTAGACTGCTTGTGAGGCAATAGGCAGGTGCAAGCTGGCTGAGGACTGACTGAGCTTGGTGGGTCAGTGCCCTACTTGCCCTAGTGGACAAGCCTCTGCTGCTAGTTCTATGGCAAGTAAATAAAACTTAGCCTAAGACTTGAGGTTTAGCAGCAAATTCAAGGTTCCCAGCTGGTTACTTGTCTCCAGTGTGCAGGAGTCTGGGGACCTCTTCAAAGAAGTAGCCGCAATTGCAACCTAGTTCCAAGATCGGATTTCCCAATCAACTGGGGAAAGGATGCTAGGGAAGGGTTTGCAGAGAAAAAAGTGATGGGTACAGAAAGTATTAAACACATTTTGTGACTTGCCACTCCTGCAAGTCTCATCCATCCTGGCTTGTATTATGTGGAATCCCCTGACATCATAACAGTTGCTAAGACGCAGCTAATTTTAGCTCCTTTGCCTCAAACCACTGCTTTGTGACATTGTAGCTAAAAGTCCATGGGACGTGGGTGGCGCTGTGGGTTAAACCACAGAGCCTAGGACTTGCCAATCAGAAGGTGGGCAGTTCGAATCCCCGCAGCGACGGGTTGAGCTCCCATTGCTCGGTCCCTGCTCCTGCAACCTAGCAGTTCGAAAGCACGTCAAAGGGCGAGTAGATAAATAGGTACCGCTCCGGCGGGAAGGTAAACGGCGTTTCCATGCGCTGCTCTGGTTCGCCAGAAGCAGCTTAGTCATGCTGACCACATGACCCGGAAGCTGTACACTGGCTCCCTCGGCCAATAAAGCGAGATGAGCGCCGCAACCCCAGAGTCGGCCACGAGTGGACCTAATGGTCAGGGGTCCCTTTACCTTTACGTAGCTAAAAGTCCATTAATAGGATTGGACCATCTGCCTTTGGCATCTTTAGACTAATATCATAAATGCACCCCACCCTCAAATATTTTTTTCAGAACGCTGTTAAGCTTGATAAATCTTGAAATAGCCTGGAAGCACATGGTAGTTCAAACAATGCATATGAGTTTTGTTTCCTGTTTGTTGTTTATTGCCAAACACATTTCAGACTTTCTGCTCTGCATCTCCTGGAACAGACCCGTGATATACAGATAAGACTACGAGAGAGCTGTATTGTCATGTCCAAGGACCACAAACAGTGCCTCTTCAAGGATAATCCCCCATGCATGCTAAACGTCTGCTTGTCTCATCTCTAATTTCTCCTCCTCTGTCTGTCCCTTTAGGGAGGCACGAATGAAGGGAGTGCTCCTTCGCTGGTGGCAGCCCCGCCACAATGGCACAGGCCATGATCAGTGGGCTCTGGACCACGTAGAAGTTGTTCAGTGAGTATAAAACGTCATCTCATATCACCACCACCCTCATCTTGGAAAGTGCTGGTTTTTCCACAGCATGGCACATTTTAGTTTAGTAAGGAGCTCTTCCTAGTTCCAGGAAAGGGTATGTGTTTGAGGTCAGCTGCAGCGTAGAGGAATGCACTGGGTACTGTTGTAAATGCAGGAAAGGGGAAATGTGGGGTTTAAACTGCTTTTGAATTGCTGATATTTCTGTGCCCCATTGTCCATGGAAGAGGATGTGTGTGTTTCAGCAAGTAAGGTGTGAAGCTGAATTGCATTTTGAAGCACACTACAGAACTGTAGTATATTTTGTTCTTCTGAAGTTATAAACACAATTCACCTGTAACGCTAAGCCAAACCATGACTTGGTGTAAACAAGCAAATGTGTGGGTTCCTGAAGAAAAGATTGCGGTCACTGTGCTCCTCCTGCAGTCCTGCTGCTGTTAAATTACTCAGGTCTACGGCATGGCTTGGTTTAGACTAGCCAGTGTGGTGTAGTGGTTAAGAGCGGTAGTCTCGTAATCTGGGGAACCGGGTTCGCGTCTCCGCTCCTCCACATGCAGCTGCTGGGTGACCTTGGGCCAGTCACACTTCTTTGAAGTCTCTCAGCCCCACTCACCTCACAGAGTGTTTGTTGTGGGGGAGGAAGGGAAAGGAGAATGTTAGCCGCTTTGAGACTCCTTAAAGGGAGTGAAAGGCGGGATATCAAATCCAAACTCCTCTTCTTCTTCTTCTTCTAGCCACAAGTTGTAACCAAGGTTTTGTTCGTGGTTTACTGTTTGTGGATTGGGAGAGACACAGAACAAACTCAGGTTCATACATGAAGCTAAGCCAAACCATGACTAGATCCTAAGTAGCACAGCAGCAGCAAGATTTGAGGAGCAGCACCACAGCAACAATCTTTTCTCTGGGAATCCACAAGTTTGTTCATTCAAGCCATGGTTGGCCTATCATTGCGGGAGAATTGGGCCATATTGCAATTGACTTGGGCTTCAGCTTTAGCAACTAATGCCTTATTCATCCCCCCCACCTTTTTTTCCCAGTAAGCAGGTGGCGTTCAGAAACAGGGTTCATTATAGCAAGTTTCTAAGGGCAGACGGCACTACATTCATTTCCCTGCCACAATCTTAGCAAGTAAAATGTTTTTGTCCTGTTGATTCTTCCCCTGGCTAAAATGGTCTCACAATCAGAATAACCAGTTTATGCTTATTGCATCACAGAGAGATGACCAACTTTTTCTCTAACGATTTAGTTCCTGACATTCTAGTGTCATGACGGGCTGGGATTCATCGCTCCAGTGATTGGCTGAGAGAGGTGTGCCTTCCCAGTAGATAGGTTCAAATGTTATTTTATTGAAAACTTTCAAAGTGTAATGGAGAGTGATGGAGCTTGGATTATACAGTATCCTCAAACATTTTTGCTCAGCTGTTAATACTATTGGTTTCTTGATTCACATTTAAATTAGGGCTGTGGAAGTATTAATTGTATTAATTGGTACACTATCTTACTCAGTAATTATCACTTTTTGTCATATACTTTATCTGTGAAAAGTCAATAGTATGATTGAGTCAGGTGCTGGTCCCAATCCAGCTAAAGTTAGTTGTGACTAAAGTCCCCAAGTTATGTCCCATTGAGAGTAACAGGATGTGGGCACAACTAACTTTAAAAAGTTCAGAGCCCCTGGCTTGGATCTAGACTTGCCCCATGTTCCCCCTACTGCAGTTCCTCCCAACCCAAAGCTGCTCCTGGACATCAGGAGACACTCCAGAACGCAGCACAGAGGATTAGAGTGGGAGGAAGGAATTGGAGAAAATTGGGTGGAGGTGCCTTGTATGAGTTCCCATTTGCGCAAGATCCCTCTGTTGGATTTTTGTCCATTTACGACCCCTTACACCCCATCCCATCTCATTCTGAAGGGCTACTTGACTCTCAGAACCACTGGGGAAGCTTTGGGGAGGCAATTGAGCACTTGTGCAAATCTGGATCCAAGCTATTGTATTGGTGATTTCTAAAATGATGATGAATTAGTTTGAAGAAATATCCTATTGCCATTGAATAGCTTCAAACTGCCAGTTGTATCTTCAGCCGTGGCTGACTCTGTTAAAGCAAGACTGTAAACTGTCTTTCAAAACCTCAACTTTAGTCTATGGACAGCCCTAATTTAAAGTAGTAAATATGAGAATAGCAACTCGGATTACGGCATCTAGATAGTCCTGCTCTAGGCTTCACTGCAAGGCACCTGCTTGCATGTCACTCATGCCCACCCCAAGTATTGATTCACGCTTGGCTGCCTTTTGCTTTTTGTCTTTGTTATTTCAAACACACCTTGCTGACTTTGCCTCCATGAAATCAAAATCTAAGTTTGAAGTAGAAAAAGGAAACAGAGTTTTATTCTTAACTCACCAAGTACATTTGATGCAGATTCTACATACATAATACACAAATACATTTAAAAAATACTACATTTTGGGGTATAATATAGGTAGCTTGGGTAAATCCTAACTTTTCAAGATTTTCATCTTTAAAAATTAAGGGGGGGAGGCAGGGAGGATAGAGCTTTCATATTAAAGTTGGAAAGGATATTTCCTACCATGAAGTACTTCAGATTTTTCTATATATGTGCCACTTTCTTCTGCAGAGGCTCACAAAGTGGCTTTTAAAGAATAAGTAAAAACCAGCATTAAAAACATAATAATTTCCGATAATTTTGCACATTAAAGCAACAGTGGCAAAAAAAAACCCAAAACAGGTCAGTCATCTCAGTTTCCACAATGAGCTTAACAGAAAGTTGGTTTTTACCTACCATTGGAAAGTCTTAATAAACTCTCATTGGAAACAGCGCTAAGATGACCCTTTTCTAATAGTGGACAATCTTACATCAAATAATGGCGTAGCACTGTAAAGTTGTCATTGTAAATCTTAATTCTATCTATATATGAGGAAAGGCACCTCCTAAGGAGCCAACTAGATTTCAGGGCAGTCATCCATGGAAATTAATAGAAGCAGCATCTGAACATGTATTAAAGAGAGTTAAGGAAATGAACGTGCTATGGTCAACTCGGATATACAGCATCAGCTAGCTGATCTATAAGTAGGGCCACTAGATGCGAAAGAGGGTTCCTGTACTTACAAAAGCGGTACAGAAGAGAAAATTCCAAGTGCGGCAGCTATTCTTATTTCTGCATGAAAGCTGTCATTTGCAAAAATTCCCTCTTCTACACAACCCTTAAAGGTAGTCCTACTTGGCCCTGCATCTATAGCCTTCCTGCAGTCTTATTCTAAGGGCCTGTCTCCAACGTATGGCTCCATCAGATAGGTTTTACCCAAGCAGGGTGCAGGAACAACCCTTAGGTCGAAGCTTTCCAAATTTCTCATGTTGGTGGCACACTTTTTAGACATGCACCATTTTGCTACACACAAATTCAGTTCTACTAGCAAACCAGGGGTTAAACTAACCCCTTTCCAGCCCCAGGAGGAGCACGGGGAGTGTGTGTGCAACACACTGCAGCCAACACACTAACGTGTCGCGACACACAGTTTGGAAAGCTCTGCCTTAGGTGATGCAGCTCCCTTCTGCATCCGGAACCTGAACAAGATGCAGACACATGTCCATTTCATAGGACCAGGTTAGCCAAACATTGCTGGACTACAAGTCTCATCTTGAGCGTTGGCCATGCTTTCTGGGGCAGGTGGGTGTTATACTCCAGCACATTGACCACCCCAGCTACAGAAATATACCCCAGCCACATGATCCACCTACCACAAAAAGGAAGATGGGGGGGGATCTACAGTGGCACCCACAGTTCCTTATTATTATGGCATTAATTAATCCCTGCTGCTGCCATTCAGTGGCCATTCCATGTTGGCTCCTCCTATCTATGCCAGTAGGAAAATGCCAGCAGGGACTAAAGACCTCTGAGACTTTTATCTTTTAAGAGACCATGTCACGTAACCCAAACTAGATATGAGGGTTAAACCTGATGTTAGTCATACTCAGAGTAGCCCCACTTAAATGAATGGACACAGTAAACTTATTGTTGTTGGCATCTGTCTGTCTCAGGAGACAAGGAAAGAAGTCTTCAGGGGTGAAGTCAAAAGACAGCCCAATGTTTGTCGCACAGTTCGGCCTTGTGTAGTTGTTTTTGGGTTCACAAATAGCCATTGTGGTGCGGAGCCTGACTGGGAGCATGGTGAGGAAGAGGGAGAGGAGCTACTACTACTACTACTAGTAGTAGTAGTAGTAGTAGTAGTAGGACCACTACTTATTATTCTTAAAAGTTTATTTACCATCCTTCATCCGAAAACTTTGCTCCCATTATGCTCCTGATCAGAACTGGTCACACCATATCAGCTCTTTGTGATGGGAGGAAAGATTCCATTGGCATCAAGGACCAACAGTGTGAACAATTATCACATCTAGTTTGGCTCTCTGTCTCTTAAATTATAAGCCCTAGAATTCATTGAATTCTTGATTGCATATATGGTTGGGGGGGAAACATTTTTAGGCAAATCACTCACTTGGACCTGGGGAGGGGGTCTTTTTAGGATAAATACTTCCTTTCTAGGAAATAATTTTTGCTCTCCGCACTCCTGTATTTTATCTCCAAGACTAAAACTTGGAACCAACTTTGTATTCTCTGTGCATGTCACTTCTCCCTTAGCCAAAGCTCACTGCCTGCTTTGCTGTACTGTGGAAACCACACAATTATATATATTTTTGCATGTCCATATTGAATAATCGTTTCTTTGTGAAGAGGGCAAGCCTTTATTAGTGACTTAAGAAACAAAGATGTCAAATGTTACTAATAGCTGAAGGATGAGACACTTGGTCGTCCGTCCTTGTTCAATGACTCTCATCAAAATGTTTACGGCACATGAATTTGGAAGTAGCCCCATAATTCCTTTTACAAATATTATCTTTATCTTTATCAAAATTGGAATCATCATGTTATGACTTTGGGCTTATGGGCATGTTGTTAATCTTTCCATAAATATCACGCTTTTCATTATTAAGATAATTTCACGGTTTTGGCACAAATGATTTTTGAAAATTTTGTTGCAAAGAATCACCATGCTTTTCCTTAAAAGATTTAGATATGAAATCTAGCTTCTAGCAGTATGAAATTGCATTCATTTCACTAGCCATCTTTCTTTGCCTCATCTCCTAAGCACAGAGCCATTAATATACGTATAGGAAAGTTTATACCTACTCCAGCACAGAAAAGAAACTGTTGAAATATTGCAGCATTATATTAATTTTCTCATTATTTATGTGAACATTCAGCTATGTGGTTGTATTTCTATAACAATTTATACTTGTAAAATTATTTGAATGATGAAATAAGCATTTTTTAAAAATCAGAAAGTAATTTGTTCAATTTTTATTTTCAAAAGAGATGAAAAATCCTATATTGCCTCTAAACCTCATCAGTCTTTTATGACTAATCACAGTGCTGCATGCATTGAAATACATTTTCTAATTTGTGTTGTATTTCATTATTTGCTGTCATTGGTTTTACACTAGAGTAAGGTAAGTAAACTTATTACCACAATATCTGTGCAGCCATTATACTTGTGCAAATATTCTTTTGCTCACTTAGCTAAGTCTGATTACTGTGGCTTGAAGGTGAGAGTGATCAGATTCATTTACACCAGCAAACATGGAAACGTGAACTTCTCTGCCCGTAAAAGGCATAATCCTGTTGTCCTGTGTTGTTTGATGCCCTTAACAGCTGTAGTCCATCAAAATATGCACCCAAGAGTCTTGTCAAATGCCTCTATTTCAGTCTTCACAGAGTTTCAAAATACAGCATAGAAACTCATTCCATACAGTTTCAAATCTACAAATATAAGCACAGAAGCACATACTGGGCTGCTATAATTCATTTTTATTTTTTTAAGAGCAATAAATAATCAGTCACATGAGATTAAATAATTTGATGCTGGCTGCTCACTGCATAGGAAGTATAGTTTGTGACAGAGCACATACTTCCAAGGGACCAAAGCCCCCTTTTTCTATTACCTGGGGGATGGCTGGAAAGTGAGGTCCTGCCCTCTTGTCCTAAGCCTAAACATGAGCAGGTTCTTCCACACATCCTCATTGCATACATCCAGGGAGCAAAGTTAGCCGTGCAGTGGGGCTCACATGATTGGATGCTTCTCAAGTGTCCCTATTTTCCAGGGACATCCCTGATTTAGGAGAAGCCGTCCCGGTTTCTGATTTGATCCCGGAATGTCCCACTTTTCCTTAGGATGTCTCAATTTTTCATTGGAGAAATGTTGGAGGGTATGGCCTTATTCAACCCCTGAGCCATCTGAAGGCAATCCTGTATAGCGAAGTTTAATGTTTTTTTTTTATTATTATTATATGTTGGAAGCTGCCCAGAGTGTTTGGGGCAACCCAGTAAGATGTGTGGGGTATAAATAATAAAATTATCATTATGGAATGGGATGCCCCTATTTTCATCGGAGAAATGTTGAAGAGTATGGGATGAGGGAAGGATCTCTCTACACACAAAGCTAGTACGTTAAGGAGACCAGGGGAGCTTTCTCCCTTACAAAGAGTTTTCAGTGAGAAGGGAATGTTTTGTTTGGAATTGTGTAGTCATGTGAACTGAACCCAGTTCTCATCTGAAGTGGTACGGACTTTTAGTTTACCATCTCAAAGAGAACTAGATCAAAGTCATTTTAAAACAACAGCAGGAAGTTGTGGTAGGTTAGGCAAGAAGAATTTTGGTTTGGGTTTTAATTTTGGTTTTGGCACGGGTTGTTACATTCTGTGTTCTGCTGTGGCAATACAGCAATTCGTTAAGTTCTTTTATCTTGCTTTGAGATATTGGTACAGTGGTGCCTCGCAAGACGAAAAGAATCCATTCCGTGAGTCTCTTCGTCTAGCGGTTTTTTCGTCTTGCGAAGCAAGCCCATTGACGGCTTAACGGATTAGCGCTATTAGTGGCTTTTAGTGGCTTAGCGGATAAGCAGATAAGCAGCTTAGAAAAAGGGGGGGAAAGGGGGGTTCACAAGACATTTTCGTCTTGCAAAGCAAGCCCATAGGAAATTCGTTTTGCGAAGCACCTCCAAAACGGAAAACTCTTTCGTCTAGCGAGTTTTCCGTCTTGCGAGGCATTCGTCTTGCGGGGCACCACTGTATTTAAATTTATTTCTCACATATGAGGAACATTAACTTTTGAGAAGCGTCTTGTCGGAAGAATGCCTGGTTCAGACTTTTACCTGTTTGTCTACATAAACAATCACATCCATCATCAGGACAAATGGAGCCAGCCATCCTTGACATGGTCAGCAGCAATTCCTGTGATTGTGGTAACTGAATAAAATGCCACAGCAGTCATGGAACAGTTCAGGGCCGTTAACTCATATGTGGGTGGCTGACATTAGTGTGTTAATTTTTACTTACAAACACCACCAAAATCCACAATCAGTCCAAAATTGCTATGTAGAAAGGAAAGCCTGTGGATCACAGGACCCCACCCTCCCACTTGGGGACATGCAGTCTCTCTCTGAATGTACTCAGTGGGATCCCTGGCAATAGATGGTGAGCTTCTCTGCAACTAGGGCAGGGGAAGGTTGAACTGATGGCAACACTCCCTTCTATGGCATGGAAGAACAGGGACACAATGGGAGACAGGGGTGAAATCTAACTATCCATCTCTGGTAATAGCTGCATCAAGGGCAGGTTTTGCTCACAGCATCTGTCATATCATAGACTTTACCCTTCCATTTTCAGAATAGACTATCAGTTATTTGTTCATTTGGGAGACAGTAATCTGGCAGTGTTTTTGTACCATCTAGAAGGCAAAAGGGTACATGACCAGACCAAGGCACTCACTTTTACATCTAGGTCAGTAATGCCTGTTAGCGATTTGTATCTGCTTCATAGGGGTGGTGCTATGCAACAGAATTAAACGGGGCAGGGGGGGAATGGTGTGGAAGTATTTCAGTCTTTGTGGACACTACCAGCTCTGATCTTATGGTTTCTAAGATCTACTAAATAGATTTCATTTAAATAAGAGTAACTGCAAAAGCCAATTACGGTACTCAAAAGGCTGCAAAACCAAAATTAATGAGCCTGACCATGTTTCTCAGAAGTTGAACAATTATGAGTTTAGCAGAATGAAAGCAAAATAATTCTCTGCTTAATGATGTTCTTTATCCATGATACATTTAATTTTCCAGCAGTCAGGCTGCTATGCATTTCTAGTATCTAGAGCAGTGTTTCCCAACCGGTGTTCCGCGGCACACTAGTGTGCCGCGGGACGTCGGCTGGTGTGCCGTGGGAGGGAGGCGGGCGAGTCGGGCGGCGAGAGGCGGGGCGGCGGCGGCGAGCACACGCGGGGCGGGGAGCGAGCTCCCTCCCACATCCCATCGCCCCGTGCTCCACGCAGGTGTCCGCAAGCCTTGCGCACCCGGGGGATCTCCCCCCGGGAGCGCAAGGCTTGCGGGCAGCAGCCTGCAGCGCGGAGCACGGGGCGCCCTCCGGAGGACGCCCCGTGCTCCGCGCTGGTGTCTGCAAGCCTTGCGCACCCGGGGGATCTCCCCCCGGGAGCGCAAGGCTTGCGGGCAGCAGCCTGCAGCGCGGAGCACGGGGCGCCCTCCGGAGGACGCCCCGTGCTCCACGCAGGTGTCCGCAAGCCTTGCGCACCCGGGGGATCTCCCCCCGGGAGCGCAAGGCTTGCGGGCAGCAGCCTGCAGCGCGGAGCACGGGGCGCCCTCCGGAGGACGCCCCGTGCTCCGCGCTGGTGTCTGCAAGCCTTGCGCACCCGGGGGATCTCCCCCCGGGAGCGCAAGGCTTGCGGGCAGCAGCCTGCAGCGCGGAGCACGGGGCGCCCTCCAGAGGACGCCCCGTGCTCCACGCAGGTGTCCGCAAGCCTTGCGCACCCGGGGGATCTCTCCCCGGGAGCGCAAGGCTTGCGGGCGTCAGCTGGCAGCGCGGAGCACGGGGCGCCCTTCGGAGGACGCCCCGTGCTCCGCGCTGGTGTCGGCCAGCCTTGCGCACCCGGGGGATCTCCCCCCGGGAGCGCAAGGCTTGCGGGCGGCAGCTGGCAGCGCGGAGCACGGGGCACCCTTCGGAGGACGCCCCGTGCTCCGCGCTCGTGTTGGCAAGCCTTGCGCCCCCGGGGGGCGCATGGGGCGCCCTGGGGTGCCTCGAGATTTTTTTCATGAAACAAGTGTGCCTTTGCCCAAAAAAGGTTGGGAAACACTGATCTAGAGCTCAGTTTAGGAACTTGGCTTATCCTCCAAGGGTACTTATCCACATGTACCTACCACTAATAAAGACAGCACTAGAATATTAACGAAACATTGTGTGACAATGTTCAATTAATGTAAAGCCGTCTTCCTAAACTGAATTGTAATGAAAGCACAGTAAGGGTCCCTTGTCTGCTTTATACACCGTGGGTACAATCCAAACTTTGCATGCCTAATACAATTACAATCCTATATACTCTATGAGATTAATTCCCAGGTAAGTGTGTACAGGATTGCAGCCAAAGTCTCAGTGAAATCAACAGGACTTGAGCACACAGTAAACTGGAAACTAACAGAACTTAAGGCAGCCTAGCTGGCTCCAGATCACTCCATGCCATGAGTAGCAGCAGCACACCAAAATGCTTCTAATTTGGATTGGTTTTGGGTTTTTTACATAATTTTGTATGAATGTTAATTATCATTTAAGGCAAGATGTGTAGAAGAATGTAACCTGCAGCTTGGGAAGGTCTTTCCAACATATATACAAAAGGACCTTAAGTTCTTCTCTTCCACCCTCTTTCCATTGAACAGCACTCGCAAACAAAATTACATGATGAATTTTTCACGGCAACATGGGCTCAGGCATTTCTACAACAGAAGACGAAGGTCACTTAGGCGATTCCTGTGAAGGACAAGACATTTCCTTTCTTTCCCAACCTGTGATGTGCCGCTTTCCATTCTTTTCAATCTAGCACTGCCGTCTGGTTTGTCAGGACTTTTTTATTGATGAATATTTTGAAAGCCTCCATCAAGACAGAGCATTACACCACTTTTTTCGCACTGTGATCTAATGAGAAGTGACTTATTTTCTCATAGGTAAATGTTTTTAATGTTGATGTGTCTGTGAAAAATTGTGATCTGTTGTAATACCAGTTACAGTGGCAGTATTGGAAGTAAGCAACTGGTTCTGTTTTTAACAAAAAACAAAACAAGCATACATTTAAGCACAAAAGACTTTTCATATTTTATGTCAGAAACGACAATATTAAGTACAATATTTAACATACTTTGTCACATAGGTATTTAAATGCACTGTATTTCAGCTCTGTATCATATTTTATATGATTAAGTTATCATTGTTTGTTCTCTTTGTATTCAACTTGATACGTTGGCACTGTATTGACTTGTTATAATAATTTGCTGCTGATTTGGGGGCTCCATAACTGTCTGATGCTATGAGTAAAGCAAACAAATGCCTAATTAAAAAGTTAATAACAGACATTGTTGTACAAGACATCATTGTCCTTCATTCTTACTCTTTGATATGTCTGTCAGTTATTGTTTTGTGGGCAAAAAAAAATACTTGACATTTAAACCTTTTCTACTAAGCAGATGTGGATAAACTTTACCCAACCTTCTCCAAACAGAAGCTCCTGTTTCCGTGTCCAAAAGTAAAGCAATTCTCTGTGGATGATTTACTTACAGTAACTGCCATTTGGTCTCTGTAGTAATGGAGTGATTTGTAAAAAGTGAACGTTTCTTCGTGTTTATTTGTGGTTTGTTTCTATTGCGGGTCATGTTTGTATCTTATGATGTTGTATCTACACCAGCAACATAATAATGACCCTACAACCCTAAACTGTCTTATTATCATGAATTAAGCATGTTTCACTCTACAGTGAACTGAGCTAAAATTCTATGCTTCAATAAAGATAATGTCAACAAATTATTTATGTGCTACTTTTTTCACAGCTTATTCATTGGGAAGAGGGAGTGATTCAAAGGTATATACACCACACACATTTATGGCCTACAGTTTTCATACCCACAAAATAAGAGGTAATGATTAGGCCTACGTCTGAAAAAAAGTGATTTTGCACCTAGGTACCTAATGTAAAAGTGCATTGGGAAGAGACCTGGTGGTTTGTTTCACAAAATATTGTGTGCAAGTGCTGTGCGATTGGGAGTGGATATTCACCTGAGAGCTATCTCACTTATGACATTAACATTCTTCACAGAGTTATGCATATAAGTCTGGAATCTACTTCTAATCTCACAACAGGTAGATTGGGGGGGTTCATATCTGAACAGTCCCTTAGTAGAGGAAAAAATTGAGGGCTTTAAGTACAAGTTGATTCCAAGGTGTGCACAAAATGATGAACAAATCCTTCTCTGAAGTTAGACATACAAATTGTGGCTAGATTTTTCAACCGTCTTAAACAACACCAACACATATTTTCTTATACTGTATCACTATTACAGTGGTACCTCGGGTTACATACGCTTCAGGTTACAGACTCCGCTAACCCAGAAATATTACCTTGGGTTAAGAACTTTTTTCAGTAAGAGCTGTTCGACAGTGGAATTTGCTGCCAAGGAGTGTGGTGGAGTCTCCTTCTTTGGAGGTCTTTAAGCAGAGGCTTGACAACCATATGTCAGGAGTGCTCTGATGGTGTTTCCTGCTTGGCAGGGGGTTGGACTCGATGGCCCTTGTGGTCTCTTCCAACTCTAGGATTCTATGATTCTAACTTTGCTTCAGGATGAGAACAGAAATCCTCCTCCAGCGGCGCGGCAGCAGCAGGAGGCCCCATTAGCTAAAGTGGTGCTTCAGGTTAAAAAGTTTCAGGTTAAGAATGGACCTCCGGAACGAATTAAGTACTTAACCTGAGGTACCACTGTATAGCTTGTTTTCCGAAAGACCCTTATGCTCTGTTCTAGCTTCATAGTGCCAGATTACCTCAGGTACACGTATGAGACAAGCTCCTCATGCAAGCCAGGCAAAACCCTTCCTTCTCCATGTGTCAGGTGAGCTGCAGTCACATCAGCATACTCTGTCTTGCCTGCATGGTATAGCCACCTGCCCTTCCCTGGGCTCGCTGCATATACTACTCTCAACAGATGTCAGAGCTGGTTAATACATAGAACCTGAAATAATGGGCCACAGAATATACCCCTTTGCAAGGCAAGCCCCCAGGTGGTACAGATACAGCAGCAGCTGTCTGTAGTACCACTTATGATTTATTTCCAGTAGGAAGCAGCAGCGGCGTAGCGTGGGTTATCAGCACCCGGGGCAAGGCAAGTAATTTGCGCCCCCCAACCCGGGGCAAGGCAAATAATTTGCGCCCCCTAACCCGGGGCAAGGCAAGTACAGTAATTTACTCTCCCAAGCAGCAGCAGCAGCGAGGCTTCTCTCCTTAATTGATTCCCCCTCCACACCGCGTCTTTTCCTGGCTGCTCCCCCCCCCCTTCCCCTCTCTCTCCTCCTCGCTCTGCTTGCCTTGCCCTGCCCTGCCTGAGGGCACCCTGAGGAGACTCCGCTCTCCTTTTTGACCAGGCGAGGTGGGAAAAAGGGGGGAAAGTCTCTTCCCGACCCCTCGCCAGACTCCCTGCTCCGCTCGGCTCACTACCCAGGCGGCCAGTGGAAAGAGAGACGCAATTACCTCTCCCTCCGCTTCGCCAAGCTGTCAAAGCCCGGCAGCAGCGGCAACGGCAGCAGCAGGCGCAGCCAGACCCCCGCGAGCCAGCCAGCCCGCCCGCCCGCCCGGCTTCCTCTCCTTTTTTTGCCAGCGGCAGAAGGCTTTGCTCTCCCCCTTCTGCGACCTCCTCGCCAAGCCGAGCGAGCGCGGGCTCCCTAACCAGTGGATTTTAGTAGGGGCAGAGAGCTGCTAGTGCGAGTGCGCCCCTGCCCAAGTTGCGCCCGGTGCGGCCGGCACCCCTGGCACCCCCCACGCTACGCCACTGGGAAGCAGTGCTGGTCTATTCCATAATAAATTTGTTAAGTCTATAGATACCACAAAACACTTCCATTCCATTGCATTCTCATGTGTGTGTATTCATATATGGTACAACGCACCAACCATCTGCTCCCTTCTTCTCCCTTTGCCAGGATCAATAAACAGCAGTATCAGGAGATACTACTGGGTCCTGAAGTACATTATTATACAGTGCCATAGTTGTGGCACTGTAAAAACAGGAGCACTATAAAACATGATAATCTTATCTGCTGGTATTATAACTTGGCCCAGGAAAGTAGGGAGTTGGCTGAGTTTATTGTTCACTCTGGTCTCTTACGGGTTTCCTGTGTTAAATTACTATAAGGAAGAAATTCCAATACCACAACTATTTTTTTAAAGGAAAAATGTGTACAGTTTTGCCAAACTACAATCATTTTTCTATTTATTTAATTATTCAGGTAGAGTATGTCATGTATTGTTCAAACAGAGTACACTTGCAGCCATGCAATCAAATGCAATTCTGAAATGTTAATAGCTCTTCCCATTTTCTAAGAACTGGCAGGATTTTTGAGATCTCGAACAAAAGAGCCAGCCTAAGTGGATGAAAGTCAGAGGCATAAGACTCACAAGACGCTGCTTAAAAGAAAAAGCTCAGTGATAAAGCTAAATCCTGAAAGACCTGCCTAGGCCAACTCACGCCAGGAGAGCACAAACAATGAAGTAACCCTGCAAACATGGCTTATTTGAAATTTTCCCCAAGGCACACATTCACATTTGATTGTAGAGCTTAAAAGGTATAAGTTTTTTGTATTAATGAAATTAAACATAAATAAAAAGAATTTTAATGCATTTATACAATTAATTTAATGCATTTATGACACGAGCAAGGGTTGAGTTTGTATCCCACCAAGTTATACTCAAAAGCAGACCCAATTAAATCAGCGAGCTTCTGTTAGCCAAGTTTGTTGATTTCAATGGGCAAGTTGGCTGCAAACTGAGTTGTTTTTTTAAAAAAAATTATAACCTGATATTCAACCCAGTTAAACTGAAGAATATTAATTCAAGCTTGTTTTGTTCCATCCACTTCAATAGTACCTTGCGCCTTGAACCAATAGATACTACTGCTGCTTTTATTATTTAGAAAGTGCCTAACATTTCTAGGTACTATTTTTAAAAAGAACACAGGCCTTGGCTGCATATCTGCAATCTAACATACATGATACAAACGGAAAGGATGGGGAAAAGAATAGGGAGACTGCAATCCTATACATATTTGCCTTTAATACATCTCATGAAACTCAACAAGACTTACTTTAGAATAGAAATGCCTAGGATTCAATGGTCAAGGTCCCACTTATTACATCATCATCATTACCAGGTGGGATGGTTTGTGGTGCTAGGCCATAATTGCACCGCAATCCTGGACAGTTCTGGGAGATGCTATGCGCCGAAATGATATTTACAGGGAAGGAGCAGCTCAGGGTGAGAGACTATTTCAGGTCTAACAGTCCTGAATCAGCTAACTCATGCATATTAAATACGAGGGTATTTTCATGGGAAGGTTCTACCTGCGCTATGAAAGGATATCAGTTTTATACCAAACAATAAAAAAAATTCCTTCCAGTAGCACCTTAGAGACCAACTAAGTTTGTTATTGGTATGAGCTTTCGTGTGCATGCACACGAAATAACAATACCAATAACAATGGTCTCTAAGGTGCTACTGGAAGGAATTTTTTTTCAAATTTTGTTTCGACTACGGCAGACTAACACGGCTGGCTACCTACCTACCTGTAACTAGTTTTATACTAGTTTTATACAAGATCTCAAAGTAGCTGTTCTATTACAAAGGAATTTCAGAAATAGACTGGAAAGAGAAGCTGTTGAATTGCAACTTATTACCAAACTTAAAACCATGGAGAGACCTGGTCTGAACAAAGACATTGGATTCTTATCTCATTATACATGACAAAGCCATTTTTCACCTTTTCACCCCTTGCTTTTTCCTGCAAGACCTATTGCAGTCGTTAAGAGTCGTCAACAGGCTCATCACAGCCATCTGTCAATCACCCTTCTGAGTAATACCCCTCCCCACCTTCTCACTATATAGAAGGGTCTGGTGACTTCTGTTTCAGTGTATCTGAAGAAGTGTGCATGCACACGAAAGCTCATACCTAGAACTAACTTAGTTGGTCTTTAAGGTGCTACTGGAAGGAATTTTTTTATTTTGTTTTGACTATGGCAGACCAACACGGCTACCTATTTGTAACTCGTTTTATACCAGTTTATCGTGGCTCCCCCCCCCAAAAAAAATAATAATCCCAGGAATAGTTTGAAAGCGACAAGAATTGTTGGCCAAGATGCCCAGCCTCACCCCAATTTCAAAACGGGGCGCAGGTTTTCCTGCAGAGAGGGAAACTCCTGTACAAGCCGCTGCTCACAGGCGACCCCTCGACACGGGAGGACAAAACGCGGCTCTCCCCTGGGTCCGCTTTCTAAACCAGTGGGGATCATTTCCAGCCTCCCTTTTCGCGGGATTCATCTGCGAACATCGTCCAGAGCCCCGGACCGGACCCTCCGCTAACGGGAAGAGGAGCCGCTCCCTCGGCCGAGAGGAAGCTTAGCCCGCCATTTCGGGCGGGAGTCGGAGAAAGAGGCCCGGCTTTTACCTCAGGCCCAGCGCCACCGAGGTCGCCTCGAGAGGCATGCTGGGACTTGTAGTTGCCGCCCGCTCCTTCGCGCGTGCCCTGAAGGGACGCGGGAACTACCGGTCCCAGCAGCCCCTGCCACGGGGGGGTGAAGAAACCCTAAAGGCCCGCCCTTGATATGTGAGTGTGTGTGTGTGTGTTTTGGTAATGCCTAATTTTGGGCTGCCGGGAGGAGGAGGAGGAGGCGAGCTCCGGCTGAGGGCGGAGAGTTACCTCAGGTTACCGTTTAACAGGCCGGCGCTCCTGTTGCTGCTGGGCTTGGGAGGCGAAGCGACCTCGGGAGGCCGCGAGGAGGCGGAGAAGGTGAGGAGCGCGAGGCGCCTTTTAAAATCTTTATTTATTGTATGTTTGTGAGAGAAAGAGGGATAAATAAATAAAAGAACAATTAAATCAACGGGGGAAAGGAAGGAGGCGGCGGGTGGTGGTCGAGACTCGGCGGGTTGGGACCGAATAAGTAAGTGAAATAAGTGAGCAACAGCTTTCGGGACCGCCGCCGCCGCCGCCTCAGAGAGAACAGATTTGGGACCGGGTTGATCGCGGGGCTTTTCAAGTGTGCGCGATCCCCTTTTAAGGACCAGCAAAACTTGTCCCGGTCTGGTCTCTCGCTTGGTCGATTCGCCGGTCTGGCTGCTGCTGCTTTTAAGGAGCAGGAGCAGGGCCAGTTTTTTTATTTTAAAAAAAATGAAATTGGGGTGTGTGGGGACAAACCTCATTCGGAGAGGAAGGAAGGAAGCCTCCTGATTATTATTATTGTTGTTGCTGCTGCTGCTTGTTGTTAGTTCGGTTAAATCTGTTTTTTTTAATATAAAATATTTATTATAGTTTTACAGAAAAACACATAGATACATACAACAAAGAAACAGAAAACAAAAATACAAAAAAATACACAAAAGAGAAAATACATCAAAAAGGATAATACAAAACATAAAAAAGAAAAAATCCAATTTTTAGCTTCGTACTTATTTAACCCTTATTCTTGACTTCCTCACACCTTCCTTTTTTGTGTTCCCCTTTACCCAATCAAATTCAGCAAATCCTTACCCTCTTTCAAATCTCATTGATAATTATATAGTTCAACCTATTATGTCTCCAATCTTTCTTCTCTTTTTGATTCGATTCTTACCTATTCCTTATAACTTAATCACTTATACCATATTGTTCAAATTTGACATAATATAACTCTAGTCTTTCACCCTTTTTTAGTCATTTTTGCATACTCTTTTTAACTTTGTCACTAATGCCATATTATTTTAATATCCAACATCATTTTAACATTCATAAATTTTACAGTGTTTCTGCAGATAGTCTTTGAACTTCTTCCAATCCTCTTCCACCGACTCTTCTCCCAGGTCGCGGATTCTGCCAGTCATTTCTGCCATCTCCATATAGTCTATAGTTCGTTTAAATCTGTTTAGTCCCTGCCTGGCGGTGTATCTGAGTCAGGCTTGTTTAGAAAGCCGTGCCCGCAGGAAGCCTTTGCCCTTCTAATGGGTGAGGCTGGTTTGGGGTGTGGAAATGTCCCCGAAGGTTTGTTTCGCAAAGTTCAGGGAGGAACCTTGGTTTTAAGAAAAGAGGTGATGAGAGATGAGTCCAGGGGCCACCCGTGTTCACTGGGGCTGCCAACCTTGCTTGTAAAAAAAGAGAGCCTGCCCACCTTAGCAGATTTCGCCCGTGACCTGAGACTAATCGCCAGTGGCGTAGCATGGGTTGTCAGCACCCGGGGCAAGGCAAGTAATTTGCGCCCCCTAACCCGTGGATTTGCGCACCCTAACCCCCAGATGTTGCGCCCGGTGCGGCCGGCCCCCCCTGCACCCCCCACGCTATGCCACTGCTAATCGCACCTCTTGCCCAGAAGTTGCAAGACGCTCCTTTCTAAGTGCCGCTTTGCCTTGACCCGAGAAGCCTCTTCAAGGCTTAGCCCATCATTTGCCATCCTTCCCTGATAACTTCCCCTCCTGCAGTTCTGTCTCCTCCCCTCCCTCTGTTTCATTCTGTTAACTGCATCCTGCACTTCCTCTTTTAATCTTTATGTTGCTTCCACTGCTTTTATCACACTTTTATCAGTAGGATAAGGTTTACAACTTGTATCAATATACAAGCGAGATTGGCTGACTAAAGTATTCAACTCCATTGACGTATTTGAGGAAGAGCAAAGAGCCTGTAATCGGAAGCACTGATGGGGGAAACCCCATACCTGAATCTTTAGCCCACAGCTAAAGATCCTGGCTCTAGATTCTAGGGAGAACCACTGACAAGAATTCCAAAATAAGCTGAAAATCACTTAATCACTAGCTTCTGAAAACTTCTTTGTTTTTCCCAAACCCCACAGTCATTTCCAGCATAATCTGATTTCCCCCCTTCTAGTTGCCTTTCCACTTTTTTCATTCCCCAGCATCATAACCTTCTATTTTTTTTCCTTTGTTTAAGGCTGTTTGTTTAAAACTTTAATGACGTGTTCATAAATCCTTGAGAATAAGACGGCCCTTAAGTTGTGGTAGTACAATCAGAGTATAAGGAACAAAGTAGTCCGTATTGTGAATATGTATTCTGAATAAAGAAATCTGCCCAATATTTATTAATGTTCTGCATTTTTATGGTGCTTTCTGTCCTAGTTTCTGTACATAAAGGCAAGTATATTTTAACTGTGAAAGTATATTAGGCCTGCTAGGTGCATGTTTTGAATGCACAAAAGTCTTTTGGTGATCAAACAAGTAGCCTCTTGGTTGTAAGGCATCAAAATGTACTGATTGCAGGAAAACCTCTGCTGGACAGCTCTCAGTTAAGCCAGAGCTGGCTTAGTGTGCCTGCTTAGAACACACAAATCTTCCAGCAAAAAATACACTGATGAAAAGCATTAAGTATATGAACATTCTAAATACAATTCCCTCATGCCTCCAAAACCATTGATAAAAATTGGTACAAACCTGGCAAATGA
Source organism: Podarcis erhardii (assembly GCF_964252035.2). Taxonomy (NCBI): domain Eukaryota; kingdom Metazoa; phylum Chordata; class Lepidosauria; order Squamata; family Lacertidae; genus Podarcis; species Podarcis erhardii. The sequence continues at coordinate 70,713,506 of NC_138500.1, forward strand.
AACTTGATTTACCACAAAACTGGCCATTCAGGAGTTAACATCCATAAAAACTATCCTGCATACAGGAGCTTAAACAACCTCACAGACCAGGGGTTGCCAGTGTGGTGCCTGTGATTGCGAAAGGACTCTTGAAGTCTTCCCACAAAGCCTTGGAGCACCCTTGGTCATGAGGTGGTGTGGGTGATTACATACTTTTCCCTTGAAAAATACATCGAGCTGAAGGAGGAAGTTGAAATTATGATATTTTCCCAATTCCTCTTTTAGTTCTATGTGCTTTTCAAGGCTCATATTAATTCTAAGATCCCTTAGAAAAGTAAAGTGTGTGCATGCTTTTTATCTCTCTCTGAGGAGTTGGAGGTTGGTACTGAACTAAAGGAAATGGAGAGAGGTTACCAGAAGAGATGACATCCATGGCACTCAATCCAAAATCAAATGAGCTCATGGACCTATAAAGATTGGTACCCCTGCCACGTATAATACATGCACACAAGCACTTGGATTCACTGGGGTAAAACATTTTAAAGTGTAGTGCAAAGGTTCTGTAATTGTAGGATGGTTATGCAGTCAGTAGATGACTGCTTTTATAGAGAATGATTGTCATTGTGCTATCAAGGCAATTCAGACTTAGTATGACAAGCACAGCAAGGACTTGGACTGCATGCACACCATACATTTCAAGCACATGACTTCCCCTACAGTATCTCAGTAACTTAGTTTGTGTTGGGAAATATAGCTCTGTGAGAGGTAAACTACGTATGGCGTGTACACAGCCTCCCACTGGTATTCCCTCAGTATTTGCCTATATTGTCAATATTTCCCTCAATATGCACCAATATGTGACATAATTCCAAGATGAGTAAGGATGGAGCCGGAATGTACTATACTAGACAGGCAAAGTGGAAGCCCAGAATTATCAACATTACCCAGAAATCACAGTCCTGTTCTCCATTCCGACCAACCAGGCAAGGGATGGAGGATCTGTGGCCCTTCAGATGCATTTAGGTTCCAGCTCCCATCAGCCCTGGCCAGCATGGCTAATGGACAGAGATTATGAGAGCTGGTGACCAGTATCATGGCTCAGTTGGTAGAGCATGAGCCTTAATTTCAGGGTCCTGGGCAAAAGATTCCTGCATTGCAGGGGGTTGAGCTAGAATACCCTCATCCCTTTGAACACTACAACGAGAGAGAGAGAGTGTGTGTGTGTGTGTGTGTGTGTGTGTGTGTGTGTGTGTGTGTGTGTGTTAGGCTTGAACTAGACAAAGGGTGGGGAAGGGGAGAGAGAGTTAGATCCTCTAAGAAGCCAGGCATGGCCAAACTTGACCCTCCAGCTGTTTTGGGACTACAACTCCCATCATCCCTAGCTAACAGGACTAGTGGTCAGGCATGATGGGAATTGTAGTCCCAAAACAGCTGAAGGGCCAAGTTTGGCCATGCCTGCTCTAAGCAATATTATTTGCATTATTCTGCCATTGAAAGGAGGATACTTGCCCTTTTCTCATCTTGTTATTGGCATGTGCCTAGTTCACCTCTGTATGTTCCCATCAGCGAACCAGTATTGACTCTGGAATGTGAACTTGGCTAGAAACCTCATTTGCTCTATGAACCTGCCAAGCTAAATGGGTTGGTCAGGTCAGTCTTCAAGCCAGTGTCAACATGAGGAACACCACGGAACAACAAGAAAATTAACAAGTCAGACCTCTCACTCTTTTCTCAGAGGGGAGCCTGCAAGCCATTTATGCCAAGAACTGGAACCATCGCTTATCTAAATGAATAGTGGAAAGACTTAGTGCCTTGCAGATTATTGAACTGTTTAATCAACTTGGCACATAAGAAACACGTGGTCCACAAATGGGCATTAGTGACCTTTTAAAACTGAACCTTTCCCTAGAACAAACATATACACTGCTGATAGCATACTGGGACTCTGAGGGACAAAATCATTTAAGGAAAATTCAACTTTGGAAGTGAACATTCATTGCATTTAGGCATGAAATGTCAGGTCATTGATAGCTCATTTTAAAGATCAATAATGATTCTATCTAGATGGGTTGTTGTGCCAGTCTCTTGCAGCAAAATGATAAGTATTGTGACATCTTAAAAACTAATACATTTTGGCACAAGCTTTCGTGGACTGTAGTTTTCACCAAATGCATGAAATGCTATCCTGGGTTGCAAGGGTTTACGTCTGTGTATATGATTTTTTGGGGGGTGGTAAATAGTGAGGTCATAAGGAAATAGTACAGGTGGTGATATTTATGCTATAAACAGTGGCCATTCACACCCACACACACCAGTTGTGTTGATAACACAGACATCCTAGCATTGGTAAGCCAATTAACACATGTAGTATGATAAAAATCCATTGTGAAAATTCATTCCACAAGTGATTGCATTGAGTCTCTTGATACATTGCAATTAAGCAGTTAAAAGTTGTTGTCAATTATTTAAAATAACTCATGGCAGAAAAGGAGTACATTTTTTTAAAAATCTGGTTTAGTCAGGGCTTGAATGGGGCCTGCGGTTTCTTCTCAGTTATAGAAGTTAAGAGAAGTACTTCTGTGTGAAAGTGTCCAGAGATCATGGCCTTGGCCATTATCTTGGGTGGAGTTCAAAATTTTCCATAACTGCAGTGTGACCTAAAAGTGTTCCATGAGTGACCTGTGATAGATACTTTGAAATAAAATATTTAAAATAAAATTAACTGGAATTTCCTGCCTGTGAAAACAAGGGTTGTTAACTTGGGCTAAGACTCCAGAATGATCAACATGAGTCCTCTCAGCTATGTAAACATACCCTAATGGGAGAGGCTAGGTTGAGGCTGTCTCATGATGGGTCTGTGACTCTTCTGGGCATACCAGGAAAGGCCAATCATCAGAACAAGTAACTTGACTGTGAATTGACTCATGAAGGAAGTGGCTTGGGGACAAGGGTCTGCGGGTTTGCTGTTGAACTGCATCTTTCTATCATTTTTCTTATGTGATTTGGAAGCACTACATAGAACACCATGTGTCAGCACGCATTTGCCATGACTTTCACTGCAGTAGAGACTGTTAGTGGTTTTGTGCACCCTTGGAGATTTGGTCTAGATGGAGCAGAGAAGGAGAAAATGCAAACAGTTGACCATAAATATCTGGGTACTATGCTGTCAGACCTTTTATGCTGCTCATATTCTATTGCTTGTGCTCCAGAGTAATATTATGAAGAGTTCATTCTGGCATATTTGCTGTGTAAGGCTTTCCTAATCATTGTTTACACCAATGGCATTGATGCTTCATATGTTGCTGGTGTGCTTACACAATGTCCCCAGGCTATAGTTTGCTTTTGTTTTAACTGGGGTTGGGTAAAGTGTGCACCTAAACATGCAATCTACAAATTCGTATTCAGGAATATAGATATCCAGCATGCATATCAGAGGCAGGTTTGACTGCAGCTCCCTGTCAAGTATACACTCAGTGGCGGGCCTTGATTTGATGGTATTCAATATGTAAAGCAGCCCTAGTACACACAGACTGGATGAAATCTGTGGAGCTTTCAGAATGAGTCAGAAATGCATTTGGTACACAGAGTCCACATGCATAAAGGGGTTTACCTTTATTATGGTTCATTTTCCTCACAATACACTCTGGGAGAAAGAGGGTCCCAAATTGGATCCACTAGATAACTGTACTGTCTGATCCCTTCATGAATTCAAACCAGGGATTTAAAGTACAGTACCATCTTTAAGGATGGTTCTGGTGTCCCTTCATCCTACCAGTTCAGTGTTGCTCAGGTGCTAAACATCAGTTTCTGCATTCTGCTGCAGGGCAATACATTTTAGTTAAGTTCCAGTTCCTCTTTTGGTAAGCAGATGCAGTAACCCACAGTCAAAAGGTAAACTTTACATGAGTATAACTGCAGTTAACTAGAATGTTGTTTTGAAAAAATCTACCGTACATGCACTAAGAATCTATAAAATAGTCATGTCATCATGTCATATATGATGTTATGCACAGGAAACATTAAATTATGTCTGAAACTTTCAAGCTGCAGTTAAAGGAGGTAGTGAGCGTGCTCTTCCTTTGTAGTCAAAAGTTGGCAGTTTTTAAATTTTGTGCCTGCATGGCAACAGAAAAAGGTGCCAAAATCAAAAAGGGCCGATTTTTTATTTCAAAGGAAGAATTGGGAGCACACTTAGAATGCACTTCTGATTGTTCTGTCACAAGCTCAGCTTGAATTCAACCCATGTCTCCAAAAGCTCTTCCTTTGAACCCCTACCTCAAGCCACAGTTGCAAAAGGAGACTCAAGAGGGCACACTCCTGATTTTTTTCCTTTGGAAATTGCATTTGTGATGTCCGGCAATCAGAGCTGACCGGCCTATGAAGTGGACTGAGGCATCCACCTTGGGCAGCAGAATCCCAAGCGGTGGCTCCCCCATGGGCAACACCCCAAGTCCTGCTGCTGTTGGAGAAGTGAAGAGAAGTGATGCCTCCTTCTCCTCACTTCTCCTGTGGCGAGGGGTGAGGATCCTGCCCGCACCCTGTCATTGCTAGAGAAGGAAGGAGAAGTGGCTGCAGGTTTCAGCGAGATCTTGCAGCCCTTTCAAGAGATCTTGCCAGAACCCAGAAGCTGCAGCCATGCAACCCTGATAAGCAAGACTTCAATGGGACAGGGAGGCATCTTCTCTCTGACCAATGAGAAATTTCCGGAGCAGCACTTCTGCATTTAGTTTCCAATCTATTACTATTTTATTTCTATACAAACAAATATATTAAGGTTGTGTACAGAATCTCACTTAACCAAAAACATGAGAAGAAAGCAGTGAAAACTTCTTGCATTTTTGTAGTATTTTCTTTATTTATAAATATAAATAATAAATAAACAAAGCATGTGGAGACTGAAGCGTTACTAAAGGGCAGCAGCTCTTCCGCCTTACATCAGGTTCTCAGAGAGTGGCCTTCTGACCCTAGATGCCTTAAGCCAGCTCCCCACTTATTTCTTCAAATTGTCAGGTGCTCTTTTCCACCAATGCATCCCTGGACCACCCTCTTAGGTGAAGGAGTGTCAAATTCAAAACAATGAATTTCCCCTAGCTACCAGCAGACCAGCACCTAACTAATAGTTTCCATTGACAAAAAGCCACCAGTTATCCTGGACTGTTAGTCTAACAAAGGCATATGGCTGCTATAACAATATTTTGTTCTTTGGGAAGCAAAATGTGAGCTTGCTTATATATACAGTATCTCCAGGTGATATAACTCTGCAGTATGCATCTATTCTTCTAACACTTTCAAGTTGATAAGTGGCAAGAAGCCCCTTCAAAGCCTGACTTATCAGTCACATTTAAGAGCCATCAGTTATTAAGTCTTTGTGTTTGGTCTCTTGGATACACCCAATAATTCTTACTAGGCAGATAAGTATTGCTGTAGCTTTTATGGTTGTCTGTTCAGTCTTTTCAGGTGTGCACTGAGATTGCTCACGAGCAGCTTTTCATTCTTTGTTTTCCTTTATGCGAACACAGAGGGGCTGATTTATTTCCATCCCCAAATATTGACTTTGCTTCATAACATCTATGCTATGGTGTATTATTGTGATCTCCCAGCATTGTGTATATTGGGAGGGGAGATTCCTGACAAACTGTTCTCAATTCAGGTAAGTAGCCGTGTTGGTCTGACGCAGTAGAAATATATATAAAAATTAAAAATAAAAAAATTGTCTAGTAGCACCTTAGAGACCAACTAAGTTTGTTCTTGGTATGAGCTCTCAATTCGTTCATTCAATAAATTTCTTATAACACACTTCATCAAAAATAACCTTAGGGTGGTTTACATACATAAAATTATTAAAGCTACAAAACAGAATAACACATTAAAACTGGTATTAAAATCCATAGCCAGCCAATAGCAGCAACCAATCCCCCATTACAAATGGACAGGACTGATAAATTGCCCCCAAATATCTTGGTGAATAAAGATGTCGTCAACTGGTATAAAAAATCATGTAGTGTTGACACCATAGGGATGGGAAAGAGTACTATTCCTGGCTACCAGAGAAAAGACCTATAAGTCACTGCCCAGTGTGGCACAGTTACTGGTGGGACCTTCAGAGTGGCTGATCCTGCAGATCTTGGAGCCTGAGCAGGTTGATATTTACAACATAAGGGAAGGTTGCTGCCAGACATAGGCATTTATTTATCTTTTCATATGGTCATGCCCACTTCTGCCAATGAGTCCTGCCTATACCACAATTTTGTATGTCCCCAAACAAGTTGCCTAAATTTGGGAGGGGTGCTTGTGTGACAGAATAGCTCTGAAACCACCAGCCACCTGGCTTTCCCCACAAGAGTCACCCTCTGATATTATCTGCTAAAAGTTACAGATAGAATTAAAGAACAATGAGCACATTTTGATCCTGGAGGAGTGAATTCATAGTCCTTTCACCCATAAGCCCATTCCTGGTTGGTTTTCTTCATTACAGCAGCCTAATTTAGATGTGAAAAGTCACATTTCTTGTTGTGATTCAACAGTTGTGAGATACAAACCCTTGATGATCTGGAAATCTCCCTGAGATCTACCAGTAAGTCTATCATCTGCCTGCTTCTGCCATAGTAAGGGCATCTCTGAGATGACCAGGGAGAAGGCTTACAATGATCTTTTGCTGTGCCTGTCTTCTGATGTTGCATGGTCTCAGGGGGTGGGTGTGGAGGAACAGGACATTCTGGTTGAACCATAAACTAGTGTGTAATGGTGACTTTGTGGTGTCACACACACTCCTCGGTTCTCTCTCACAGAGCAGTTGTTCTTCTGTGGCCGATGTGGAAAGAAGAGACAGGTGTGTGGTGATGGCAGTGCCCTTCTTCCTCCTTCAGTCTCCTAGTTCTTCGGTCTCCTAATTCTTCAGTCTCTCTCTCTCTCTCTCTCTCTCTCTCTCTCTCTCTCTCTCTGGATAGTTGGGCTTGTACGGCCCCAGGAGAGGGAAGAGTCTATCTGAAGCAAGAGTAGACATGCGCTCCCTCCCTCTCCTGGCTCTCTCTCACACAGAAGTTGGTCTTGAGATAACCTCTTTGTGGGGCAGAGGGCCCAGGAGTAGGTTTGTGTCTCCTCCTTTCTTCATATGAAAGTACTCTCAGTTATTATCTTCCGCAGAAGGAAGCACTTCTTTAAATTGTCCTTTTAAAAAATGCTTATATTTTGATAGCATCTTCAAGGAGCAACTCTTCACTTCCCTTTCCCTGAAATGTACTATGGAACATGCTGTAGAGGATGAAACTTGCCATGTGTTGGACCAGAGATACTGTGTGGAAAGGCGCGTATATAACCAAGGGACCCTACAAAAGCAACTGCACAAGAAGGAGAAGACCTCTCTGCCTCTTGCTCAGAAGATAGCACGTTCTTGTCGGTAGGACATCTTAGCTGTTTATGCAGTCAGTAGATTAATTGGTATGGATGCCAAATTGCCCTTCCATTCACAGAAGGGCTCCTTCTGTTCATGGGAGGTTCCTACTGGCAAAATCGGGTTTGTGTGAAAGCATTTTTTAGATTTCCCCCTGTAGGCCCCAGAGTCACCTCCCACACTGTTCTGGAGAAAGTTAGCATGTCAGAGGGAAGAGCATAATCTTCTAATGTGCTGGCATTCCACTGTCAAAGAGTTCTTTAAAATAAAAGGTAGAGAACATACAAGGACTCATTCTGCACTCTCATAGTAGATACAATATATTTCCTATGATTAAGGTATTTTCTGCCCATACATAAGAAATGTACGTTTTGCGAGTTACTTTCAGCTGATACAACTTTTTCTCTCCCCCTCTCTCTCTTGTATTTTTCAGCTGCTCTTCCAAGAAAGCCAAATCTGTTCTGTGTAGTTTTTTACCTATCTTTACATGGCTCCCCCGCTATCCAGTGAAGGAATATTTGCTGGGAGACATTATCTCAGGAATAAGCACTGGGGTCATGCAGCTTCCTCAAGGTTAGTGAAATTTAACTTTTAAACTTTATTCTTCTTTTTGGAATCTTCAGAACAGCCTTGAGAGATCTTTTGGAGACAGTCAGCTTCCAGCTGATAGTACAGTCACTTTTCATGAGGGTATCACATGCCTTCGGGGGATGCATAATGCAGTACACCTCATACGTCAATCAACTGAGGTGTTGCATTCATCTAATGGGAATAAACCCCCTCAGTTTCCACAATGGAAATATCTTGTTTAAAAGTCCTCCAATATGAAAATTGTGTATTTCTGTAATAAAGTCAACAATTTTGTCATTGCAGTGACTACCCTTTGAGGCATTGCATTCACACTAGTTAAAACCTGTCGGCCTTTGTAATTGATGGCCTGCGGTAGTGAGTGAAGCTATTTTGCTGAATTAGTTTAATATCCATCCTTTATAGGATTTTTGGTGACTCTTAATGTGGCAAGTCCCGATGACACACAGCCTTTTGACTCCACAATCTATACCACCATCAGATTATGTCCTTATTTTAGTACGTGTAAGCAAGCAGAATAAATAAACTGAGTAATAATGTGAACAACAGATGTGCAGTTTTTTCTGCAGAAAATTTCCCCCTCTTCTTGCCATATTTTTTCCTTCTGCTCTCCCAGAGTGAATTCAAATCTGAGTGAATATTGGACTGGCCGATTCTGAGAAGACTCATGGGAGCAAATCCTACATAAAAGCATATACTAGTTGTATTTTAAGGACTAGCATGTACAGGCTCTCAGGCTAAAATTGCCCCCTGCCCCTGCTCTGATGAGGTCTGTTTGCCTTCCCCAGTTGCTACCTCATTGGCAAGTGGGGCAGGGCAGAGGAGCAGTGGCTGCAGCCCTAGGAGCTGGTTGATAGTTCAGTTTGGATTCACCACTTTCTTCTCTTCATACTATTGACTGTCCTGCTAGTTATTGATGAAGGATGTATTGGGGTAGGGGAGACTGTACATTGTGATTGTCTGGGCACAGTATCTGTTATCAATGTGGCATGTATATGAACATTTTTTTCATTTGAATAATTAGTGTTGAATCTGAGTTTGTTTCACCAATGCTTCTCTCTCTCTCTCAGGATTAGCTTATGCACTACTGGCAGCAGTACCCCCAGTATTTGGTCTATATTCTTCATTTTATCCAGTCTTTCTGTACACTTTTTTTGGAACTTCCAGACACATATCAATAGGTAAATATTTTAGCATGCAAACGTTTGTTTTCTTTAAAGGTCAGATTAACAAAATGCACTTCTGCATCAGAAACCGTTAGATGCAACCCCAGATGAGTATTGCCCACTGTTCCATCTTCTTACTCGATACCATTTTTAAAATTTTGAAGTCAAATCTACTTATATTCATCATGCCAAAGTCACAGCTGCAGCACGAGGGCACAGAAGTGGCCCATAACCTCCATGCATCAACTGCTGCCCCAACATTTATTTGGCCCCATCTTAACTATGGCAATGGTGGGAAAGATGAGGTCCTCCAGATGTTGATGGATTCCAGCTTACATCAACCTCAGCCAACATGGCCAGTGGTCATGGATGATGGGAGCTGGAATCCAACAATATTTGGGGGAGCAGAGTTTTTCCATCACTGTTGTACGTCCTTAGGCAGCTCACTTTTGTGCCATTTTAATTTCATTGTGTGTCGAATGTGATCACTTTTAATGGCTTGTAATTCAGCAAAGTTTCTGTGAGAACCAGGGTAGTGCAAATAAGTGTGGTGCTTTGAATACTCAAATGCTATATAAATGATGATGATGATGATGATGATGATGATTAGCAAATATATTTTGCCTTGTTTTTGTCAACTCATTTTCAATAACTGAAAGCTTCTCATTGGCATTTGAATTCCTGTGTTGCAGGGCTTTGGACTGGACTAGATGGGCCCTCAGAGTCCCATCCAACTCTACAATTCTATGATTCTATGACATTGATGGAAATATTAATTCAGGCCCATAAAGTGGTGTTGGTGTGTGTACTTGTGTGTGTGTGTGTGTGTGTGTATAACTGCAATAAGGAAGATGATTACATTTTCTTTTCAGAAGCTGAAATATATCTGATCTAGCAAAGACATGTAGGCTTCCCTGGTAATAATAAACATGTATCTCCCCTCAATCCACACTCTTGCAGGAACCTTTGCTGTAATCAGCCTGATGATTGGCGGAGTTGCTGTCAGGGAAGCCCCTGATGAAATGTTTGCCAATACGTACACCAACTCTACTAATAACACAGATCTTGAAAACAGTGCCAGAGATGACATGAGGGTGAAAGTAGCTGTTGCAGTTACCTTGCTCTCAGGGATCATACAGGTAACGTCACTGTTGGTCTAGGAGCAGTTTTGAATATTGCTGCCCAAAAGATTTGAATGTTGCTTTGTGGAACTTCACCTGAGTAAGCCCCTGGTTCATCCACCTGATTTTCCATTCAGGATCTAAAATGGCATGGGATCTATCCTTTCAACCTACATTTTTGGGAAGTAGCTTCAGTCTGTGTTTTCGTGTTGGGCTGTGGAGTGAGGAGAACAGGGTATGCTGTTCTAGACTTACTGGCAAGTAACCAGGTCACGTAGTAAGCAGAACTAGGTAGACTTTGTTCTCCTTTAAAAATGACATTTTCTTCCAAGAAATATATAACTTGTGTTGCTTTCATTGGTCACATGGAGTGGCAAAGAAGTATGGAAGAACCCAGGAGGTCTCATGACTTCCGGAAATCCTCGCAAGCCCCCTTGGTTATAGGTGTCCTGTTATCACTTCATCCAACTTAAAGACAATAATTTTTCCCTGCTTTCCTGAGACTTCTGCTGTTTATGCTTGCCACTTCTATAACCACACACTGTGTACACTAGAACACGCAAATCACACAAGTATTAGACCTGGCAGTCTTGACATGTAGGAGGAGGCCTGCATGGTTGCAAGTGGTCGCTTTGCTCTTGATGGAGTGTGCTGAACTTGGCTTCTCTATGATACTGTCCTGTGCTGGCTTTTAAATGATGCTTCCTTGAACATGGCTCTTCTCTCTTTTCATTAGTTGTGTTTAGGACTCCTTCGATTTGGATTTGTAGCTATTTATCTTACGGAGCCCCTGGTCCGGGGATTCACCACTGCTGCAGCTGTGCACGTCTTTACATCCCAATTAAAGTATCTGCTTGGAATTAAGACTAAAAGGTTCAGTGGACCCCTCTCCTTTCTTTATGTAAGTAACTATATCTGGAAGTTAAAGCACAAAAGGACCATTCCTTAGTGTTTAAAGCCAGTTGGGGTTATAAAGTCTCTAGATTCACTGTTCATATCCACAAAGAAATATTAACCAGCTTTCAAATGGATCACTCATGGGTTTTGCCAGGGAATCTTTTCATTTTGTGAGGTTCCTCAGAAACTTCCCTTTCAGATCCTTCAGGCACCTAGAAGTGAGGGAGCAATGATGATTTAACCAGTGAAAGTTTATAGACTGTAGTGTAGACACAACCTAAAGAAAGACAGATTTTTCAGTACTCTGAAATAGTTATGTCAGTTATAAACATATAGCCTTCTGCTTTTGCTTCCTTTTCTTTGTAATGGCCACTAGCATAGATGGCTTTAAAAATAGAGTGAGCAGAGAATTGATTGATCAGTGGCTATTTAATATGACAGCTATATGGATCCTCAGTGTTCAGCGGTGGTACACATCTAAGTACCAGATGGTTTTTCATACTGTTCTCTGCTTTCAGAAGGCATTTGAGTTGAAAAGCAAATGATACATCTTCAAATAAATAAATCTTCAGGGGCATTTGTCTGGTCCTTCCTGGCATTGGTCTGCTCCAACAAGGCAGTTTTAATTTTAGTGTACCATTGCAGACTATGAAGAAGTCAGATATTATTTGTGGCCAATTACTGAGCTGACATTGATAGGTCTCGTATATAGCTTATATTATAGGAAACTATGTTAGTGTCAAGGCCAGTATACCTTTTGTTGGCAGCATACGAACCCAAATTACCACTTTTTACCCTGCAGCTGAAAAGAGGCAAGAGGTATGTGTTCTGTGTTCATCTGTTCCATAAAATGTTCATCATGTGTTCATCTGTTCCATAAAATCCATGCAGTCAATGTTAGAAACAAAGACATGAAAGCCAGGAGCTAAGTGGTACCTTAAGCCTAAGTTATGGGCACAACAATGGAATGTCTAGGCAATTTTTTTTTAATAACAAGAATAGAAAGCTGAAAATGAATGAACTGCAGCTAAAATATTATGTTCATTTTTCACATGTTATAGTCCTTCCCCTGCCCACCCCCCTAATATTCTTAAGAGGGTCTTTTCTCCAGTCTTTAGCTGGAAGTTCCTCCTTTCCTTCCACTCTGCAGTTTTAATCTGAAATCTTAGGTGCAGTACAGAACTCAGAAACGGCTCACGCTAATGTAATTCCTTGTCGCATAATGCGCCTAGAACAATGGGAGTTTCGAACTCTGCCTGCAGCTCTTTTGCCCCTGGCCAAGATTCCCAGCTTTTTGATAGGGGGAGTAGAAGAATTGTAGACAATGCTGAACCTTGAGAAGGACCATAGCTCAGTAGTAGAACATCTGCTTTGCATTCAGAAGGCCCTGGGTTCAGTCCCCAGCAATCTCCAGTTAAGGCTGGAAAATAACTCCGTCTGAAAACTTGCGGAGCTGCTGCCAACCAGTTTAGACAATACTGAGCTAGATGGACCAATGGTTTGACTTTGTACAAGGGAGATTACTCTGTTCTTCCTCCCCACCTGCCAATTTTCTGATAGCCACCAGAAATATAGATTGGCCCTTGACTGGTAAATCTTCATGCTGCTCAGAATCTGAGACCATTGTTATGCTGAGTGATAGTGCCCTTCAGATGAAAAAAACATTTAATTAGACAATTGGCAAGCAAAGCACTGCAAATCTACTTCCAAAAAATCCCTACATTCCTGTGTATCTTCTGAAGTGATTTCCGCCCCCGCCCGCCAAACAAAGTTCTACCAATCAAAAATGGCTCAAGGGACATGCCTTTGGTGTTTCTGCTAAGGTTTGAATCTGGATTTTTTCCAGTAGAAATAGCAGCTTACTTGTGTCTCTTTAATTATTGGATTACAACAGTGTAAATGATGGAGGAAGAGCTACCAAGATTTTTCAGTATAAGCAAATGCAAACCAGTTCCCCAGAACAGATTTCTTGATATTGGAGGACAGTCAAAGTGAAGCAATCATATGGCTTTTCTGTAAGTTTTCCTTCCAAGAACTAAGATGCCAGTAGCAAAATAAGATTTTAAAACAGAATGAGGAATACATGTGTCCAACACAGTTTGGGTCACTGAAGAATAACAGTGGGGGGGGATTAACTGATTTAAACAAATTGTCACATAGAAAAGCCTTTACTAAGAATCTAGTAGTGTCCTTCAGCAGCCTTACATGGGTGATATCAGACTAACCTGATTTACTTTCTACAACTGTATTTGCAGACAGGGATTTATTTAGGATACACCAACTCTATGCAACTTCTGCTTTAGCATTTCTGAGGCTGTGTGAAATATTTTTCTTGAAGGCCGTAAGCGCTAGTCAAATTGGCAAAACACAAATGCACACAAGCCACCATTTTTGTTTTCAAGTAATAATAGTGGGAGGGAGGGAGCGGCTTTCTTCATTCTGGCAAAATGCCATTCATATTTATGTGACAGTAGTAAAACCTGGTTAAGCGAAACTTCATTGTGTTAATGGTTTTAACATTATTCATACATTTTAGGATTTGGGTAATTTGTTTTGATGTTTGCATTTGTCACTTAGTTATGACTTATGGTTAGGACAGTTGTTTAGATTTGAAATACTGAAGAGAAGCAACCAAAACCTTTGCCCAGGAATTTTGAGATCGAGCGTATTTAATACATCATGCTCTGCATGCGTTTCTCCTGCAGCCCCCCTTGCCAACTTCTAGGAAAGATCACTGCTGCTTAATCAACACTGAATTTCATTGCTATGGTAACCCTGAAGGCCTGTTGGCAGCTCCCTGCCTGTAGATCAGTTTATGTACTTTTAAACAGATTTGATTTGCTGGAAAAGGTTTGAAATCATTTCCAGTGCTGGTGTGTGTTTGCGGTCAGCACAGATGCAAGTTCTTAAGTTGGTGTAGTATGTTTTGTCTTAAATATTGCTATCCATTTGGAATTTAAGAGATAAAAGGATCATGTGCACTTCTGTGTGGGGGATTTAAAAGTCATTATCAAAGAAAGCTGAGTTCTCTGAGCTGAATAAATTCTGTGATTTGAATACCAGTAAATTATACAGATTGAGAAAAACTGATGTATTTTATCTTTCCACATAGCCTCCACTACCACCACCACTGAAAATCCCACTTAGCCCTCTTTAGCCTCAAAGATTTCATGAAGCTTGTCTACTTTCTTTCAAGCCTATTTTAACACCCAGAAGGGATAGAAACATGAAAAGAGATATTTGAGGTTCTCGGGTACTATATTCTGCATCAAACATCACATTTCCACATAAACATCCACATCTGCTTCTCCTTTGACTATATCACTTATGAATAACATTCCACATTTTGTTGTCTTGCAGAGTTTAATTGCTGTGTTTGAAAACATCACAAAAACCAACATAGCAGCTTTGGTTGTTGGACTAATTTGCATGGTTTTGTTGCTGAGTGGTAAAGAAATCAACGACCGCTTAAAGAAGAAACTTCCAGTTCCTATCCCTATGGAGATCATTGTAGTAAGTGAGGGATAAGAAGGGATGTCTTAAGTATGTCCTCTTAAGCATGGTTTGGAATGTCATTCACTGTGCAGACAAAACTTCAGACTGAACTCCCTCTTGGATTAGCTTCCAAGTTTTCTTATTGTAACCAAGTTGCCTCTTGTTTCATGTGTGTTCTTGTTAAAGGTGGTAATTGGTACTGGAGCTTCAGCTGGGATGAATCTGTCAAAGACTTATGGAGTGGATGTTGTTGGCCATATCCCCAAAGGGTAGGCATGAGGAATTAAACATATCTTCTTAGCCCTCTGTATTTTAATACAGCCAGTCGATAATAGTTTTTCCTTTTTAATTCCTTGCAGATTACGTCCTCCACAGGTACCAGATATCAGCCTCATCCCAGCGGTATTTGTGGATGCAATAGCCATAGCACTTGTAGGATTTTCCATGACAATCTCCATGGCCAAAATCTTTGCTCTCAAGCATGGCTATAAAGTTGATGGAAATCAGGTAATTTGAATGTAATATATGTCTTTCACTATCTGGTCAAAAGCCTGTTGAAATTGGTGGGGAATCTTTCCTAAAGCTAGTTGCTGAAGACACACTTATCTGAAAAATAGCTTCCCTACATTTCCAGGGCCCAGAGAAGATGTAACATTCCTGACCTCCTAACCATGGTTAGGTTGGAAACATTAAATATGCACTGGCCTCGTATCCCAATTGAAGAAGTCCTATGAGTTGGCAAGAGAAGATTCTTCCATTAGAAAGATTTGCTTTCAGTACACATGCTGCCTACCAAGTCAATCTAATACAGTGGTGCCTCGCAAGACGAAATTAATTTGTTCCGCGAGTTTTTTCGTCTTGCGATTTTTTCGTCTTGCGAAGCACGGACTTTGGAAAAGCTTCAAAAATCACCAAAGTCTTCAAAAACCTCAAAAAGGCTACCACACTGCGTGCTATGAGTTGCTCCTCGAAGTGAATGCACGGTTTTAAGAAAAAGGAAACAAACTTGCAAGACAAAGGAAACAAACTTGCAAGACGTTTTCGTCTTGCGAAGCAAGCCCATAGGGAAATCCGTCTTGCGAAGCAACTCAAAAAACGAAAAACTCTTTCGTTTTGCGAGTTTTTCGTCTTACGAGGCATTCGTCTTGCGAGGTACCACTGTACTGTCAAATCTCAGTTGTCGAACGTAATCCGTTCCAGAAGACCGTTCGACTTCCAAAATGTTTGACAACTGAAAACTGAAAGCAGAAGCCTAAGTACAATAGGGGAACTCAAAACGGAAGCCGTGTAGCACGTTCGGCTTCCGAAAATTGTTCGAAAACCAGAACATTTACTTCCGGGTTTTCGGCATTTGGGAGCCGAAACGTACGATAATGGAGGCGTTCGGGAACCAAGGTTTGACTGTATCAACAAAGAATCCTTCCTTGCAAGTTTGATGCAGGCCACTTCAGCTTTAGAAAAGTTTTGAAGTCTTGGTTTTATGCTTATGAACTTTAAGAACATTGCTTTCCATTTTTTAAAATTCAGTGCTTAAATTATCTTCATGCAGTTCCCCCTCCCCAATTAGTTGCAAAGCAGTTTCTTACTTAGGAGATAACAGTCATGTGTAGAAGTTTGGTATGTATCTATGGCAATGTTTAGCATGGCTTCTACTGGGGAGAGAGAGAGAGAACAGGATGTTGGACTAGATGGGCCATTGGCCTGATCCAGCAGCCCATCTTATGTTCTTACTACTTTTGTTCTCCGGCTTTTTCTGTGTTGACAGGAACTCATTGCTTTAGGCATATGCAATTCTGCAGGATCGTTTTTCCAGACCTTTGCTATAACTTGCTCAATGTCCCGGAGTCTTGTCCAGGAGGGCACTGGGGGAAAGACTCAGGTAGGTGTATTTAGGTTTCACTTGTCCTTCCTGCAGGGCGGTGTTCGAAAGTCCCATTGTTCTTGGCTGGTTTTGCGACAGGGAATTTCATGAATGCAAGCAGTTTCTGAGCTCTGGGTGCAGTACTGCGCCTAAGATTTCAGATTAAAATTTCCAATTTCTGGAAGGAAAGGAGGACCTTTTTCTGCCTCCCCACTTCCAACCACTCTCTGAAGACTGGAGAAGGGACCCTTGTAAGAATATTAGGGGGACAGGCAGGGGAAGTATGGCTTGGTTTTTTGCAGTCTTCAGATGAGGACCAGACCATGTAAAAAATGAACATAAGATTTTAACTGCAGTTCATTTTCGGCTTTGCCAGTGTGGTGTAGTGGTTAAGAGCGGTAGTCTCGTAATTGGGGAACCAGGTTCGCGTCTCCGCTCCTCGACATGCAGCTGCTGGGTGACCTTGGACCAGTCACACTTCTCTGAAGTCTCTCAGCCCCACTCACCTCACAGAGTGTTTGTTGTGGGGGAAGAAGGGAAAGGAGAATGTTAGCCGCTTTGAGACTCCTGAAGGGGCGTGAAAGGCGGGATATCAAATCCAAACTCTTCTTCTCTTCTTATAAAAAAGCATGCCCATACACTAGGTTGTGATGCCCGTAACCTAGGTTTAAGGTGCCATTTAGCTCCTTGCTTTCATATCTCAAGTTTCAAACACTGCTGCAGGGAGGTAATGATGATTATTTTGATGGTGATGATTAGTATACCACCCTTCATCCACAGATCTCAGGGTGGTTCACAACATTACAATATAAAAACCACAAAATACATAATAAAATCAAACCAATAATCTCCCCTCCCCACAACGCATTAAAAGGGTTGTCAATCAGCCAAAGGCCTGGTTGAAGAGGAACGTTTTTGCCTGCCAACTAAAGGTGTTTAATGAAGGCGCCAGCTGCACCTCCCTGGGCAGAGCATTCCACAAACAGGGAACCACTGCAAACGATACCTGTTCTGGTGTTGCCACCCTCTGGACTTCATGTGGAGAAGGTACGCAAAGAAGGGCTGCACAGGATGATCTCAGGGTCCGGGTCAGTTCATATGGAGAGAGGTGGTCCTTGAGTTATTGTGGTCCTGAGCTGTTTAAGGCTTTATAGGTCAAAACCAGCACTTTGAATTGGGCTTGGAAACTAATTGGTAGCCGGTGCAGTCGGACCAGGATTGGTGTAATATGCTGAAACTGTCTTGCTCTGATGAGCAACCTGGTCTCTGAATTCTGCACTAGCTAAAGTTTCCGAACCATCTTCAGAGGTAACACATTGCAGTAATCTAACTTAGAGGTTACCAGTCAAAACAAAATAAAAAAATTCCTTCCAGTAGCACCTTAAAGACCAACTAAGTTAGTTCTTGGTATGAGCTTTCGTGTGCATGCACACTTCTTCAGATACACTGAAACAGAAGTCACCAGACCCTTCTATATAGTGAGAAGGTGGGGAGGGGTATTACTCAGAAGGGTGGTGGGATTGGGTGATTGACAGATGGCTGTGATGAGCCTGTTGACGACTCTTAACGACTGCAATAGGTCTTACAGGAAAAAGCAAGGGGTGAGAAAGTGAAAAATGGCTTTGTCATGTATAATGAGATAAGAATCCAATGTCTTTGTTCAGACCAGGTCTCTCCATGGTTTTAAGTTTGGTAATAAGTTGCAATTCAGCAGCTTCTCTTTCCAGTCTATTTCTGAAATTCCTTTGTAATAGAACAGCTATTACTATATAGTAATATATAGTAATATAGTATAGTACAGCTCTCACTATATAGAAGGGTCTGGTGACTTCTGTTTCAGTGTATCTGAAGAAGTGTGCATGCACACGAAAGCTCATACCAAGAACTAACTTAGTTGGTCTTTAAGGTGCTACTGGAAGGAATTTTTTTATTTTGTTTTGACTATGGCAGACCAACACGGCTACCTATCTGTAATTAGAGGTTACCAGAGCATAGACAGCAGTAGTTGAGACTGTCCCTGTCCAGATAGGAAATCAGGGTCATATACCTCCTCACTTTTGAGGGGCAGCTTAGGCTAAATAAGTGGAATTACCCCAAGGCCATCTAGTGAGGAGGGATCTGTATCTATATCTTCCTGCCTCCCCCGATTCTGTCCAAGTCAACATCCTCTGTATTTGCTACTCTGTATGCAACATGTGATGTATGTAAATTTAGTTAATGCCTCTTCTTATGAGTGTTATTGCTTAGGGCACCAGAGTGCTTGCTTAAGCAGACTCAATCAGACATACAAGTACAGTGGTACCTCAGGTTACATACGCTTCAGGTTACAGACTCCGCTAACCCAGAAATAATGCTTCAAGTTAAGAACTTTGCTTCAGGATGAGAACACAAATCGTGCTCCAGCGGCACAGCGGCAGCGGGAGGCCCCATTAGCTAAAGTGGTGCTTCAGGTTAAGAACAGTTTTAGGTTAAGAACGGACCTCCAGAACGAATTAAGTACTTAACCCGAGGTACCACTGTATATAGAAAAAGAAATGGGAGGAATATTTGGGCTTGGCAATGCCTTTAAAAACCTTTTAAACTATATATGGGATTCTTCAAAAGTGTTTCTGTGTCCTCCCCCCCCCCCCCAGGTTGCTGGTACTCTGTCCTCAATCATGGTTTTCCTGGTCATTGTTGCCATTGGTTATCTGTTTGAACCACTGCCACAGGTAAGAGTGTCATATATATGTGTTCATTCCAATCTAAATTGGTACATAAGCAGCAGTAAAACCACTTTTGTTAAAGCATTGCATAATCTGTAATGTTTAGAGCTGTAAGGAGATAGAATGTTCTGTGCTGCAACAATAAGCTCAAAAATTGGTTCAATTGCAGGGTAATTTATTGGCATTGGTGATGACTGTGCATCAGCTTTTTCTAACATCCTTCCTGAATATCTGCAATCGGAGGGAAGGCTTTCTAGTCTGAATGCCTGTGTGAGTCTCATTTGGCTCTGGGTAACGAACAGCAGCTCTTTTTATTTGTCTCCACACCTGTAAGCATGCAAGAAATTAAATATTCTTTAGCAATGAAGCCTTGAGTTTTGTAATCCTAATCTAGCACTTTATACGTGTTACTTTGTCACCTTTTATACTTTCAACCATTGATTCAGGAATAGTGGGACAGAACTATTAGCCAATGATTAGCAGGGACCTCATTGTTTGGGTCCTCAAGTTATACAAGTTGCAAGTGAGAAGTCGTTGTTCAATCCACTGGATGCATGCCGATGTGCTGACACATTTATCTTGAACTTAATAGTTCTAGGCTGTTGAGATATTATTTTAGCCAAACAAAAGTATCAGTTTCCTAAAGATCGCTGCTTCTCTTTCCTAAGATGAAGATAAGAAACCTGTAGGTCCCAAATAAAGCTTCAGAGATTTTGTTGCTGGTAGGCCAGGCCGTTGCCCTGTTGACTGAAAATACCGGTAAATAAGGCAGGGAGTGGCGTGATTGGGAAGTGACAGTTTCGCAGTAGCTAAGTAAGAGTCCTTTTGCTTGGTTAGCTGGAGTGGAAGAAGAGCACTTTGCACAAGCCATAAATGGTTTGTTGAAGGACTTGAAGATTAGCATTTTATTAAAAAACAAATATAAGGATTACTTTGTATGCTTTCCTGGGATCTGCGCTAACCGTAAAAGGCTAAAGGAGAAATCCCAGTTAAAAACCGGTGCAGGCCAAAGGGTTTTGAATACAGAAAATAATCTTAGTAACCTATTATTCTAATAAAACACTGGAATCTCCATTTCGGACCCTAAAATATAATGAGGCAACAGATTGTTACTTCTCTTTTCAGAACAACAGCTTGGGTGTGGAGGTAGCTCAACTGCTCAAGGAAAGGGGGGGGGGGAGAAAAAGCTCAACAACTTTGACTTGTATATTATAGGGCTTATAAAGCATGCAAATGATGTAGTGCGAGGGTGGGGCAACAGTAGTTCCCATCACCCTCTATCAAATATCCCTTCTTGCTGGAGTGGTTGCATTACAACTGCATCTGGAGGGCTCTCATCCTTGCTGTAGCGGGCATGCCTATTTTAAGTTCCCCCAATTTCTTTGGGAGAGAATGCTCCTCTCTGCTGTGAAATCACTTGTTTGACGTGTTTAACTTCTACTGAATGACGTTAACTAATGTCATGGATGCTTTAGCTGAGATTCCTGCATTGCAGGGGTTGGACTAGATGACTCTTGTAGTCCCTTCTGACTCTATAATTCTATGATTCTACAAATTGTACCCTTACAAGGGAAACACATTGATTTTGATATGGGCCATCCAGGAAGGTTGCAGCTATAGGCACTTTAAACAAAACCCTGCTGATGTTTATCATCAAGGAACCTCATTTGGTTTCTGATGAAATATATGTGCAGATAAGCAAAAGATCAAAAATGACATGTGACTGCATGACTGTTTACACTTGCTAAACAAACATTTTTTAAAAAATATTCTTGTGTTTGTAAATAGATCTCCTGCATAGAACCTGCTAGTTATATACACTTTGGAATGCTTTTTTTTTTTTAAAAGCTGCAACACAATTTTAAAATAAAAATAAGAAAACCAAACCCTTCTCAAAATATGTTCCTAGGCTGTGCTTGCAGCAATTGTAATGGTCAATCTTAAAGGCATGTTCAAACAGTTTCAAGATATCACTCGCTTCTGGAGGACCAGCAAGATTGAACTGGTGAGTGACCTTGATTCTGATCAAAGTGCATGTAGAATGTTTCTGATATGGTAATCCAGTGGTCCACCTGCATGTTGTGTCTCACAGAAATAGTTGCACTGTGAGAGTCAAATGATGCAAGAAGAACAAAGCTCTAGGCCCCAAAACTAGGAACATAAAGAGATAGTGCAGGAGAGGGTATTGAAATGTGCTTAAGATCAGTTAGGCAATTCAAGGTCTCATTTGCCAGTGAAATACTTCCCTGCTTAGAAATGTAAAGCCAGTACAGTGGATACACTGGGTTATATCCACCTAACTTGTATTTAGAGTAGACCAAACAAAATTAACGAACCCAAGTTTATTTCAGTGGGTCTACCCTGAGTTTGACTAGCAGTGTCCTTTCCTCACAGAGGTAGGAAAGGCATGGCCCTTGCCTGTGCAGGAGCAAAACTCAAGGCTTGACTCCTGGCAAACCCTGGGTTCTCTTGCCCTAATCTGCATTGATAAGCTATCACTAAGAACTGCTTAGAGCGTATTTCTGTTTATTCTGTGTGTGTGTGTGTGTGTGTGTGTGTGTAGATAACCACTTTTATTTCACAATATTTATATAAGTAGGGAAATCCTTTTCTGGGAATTAAAGATTTTTCTCAGTACACCACCTGCTTATTTTATAAGAACAAATAGGGTGTGGAATCCATTTCATCAATGAGGCTTCAAAATAAGGCCTTATTTACCCACACATTTTTTAAAATCCATGTTAATGTGTGCACTTGGTTTGCCATACTATATTAGGCCTATCACTAGTTTTGAGTGTACTAGTAACAGTTCAGTCCTGTTTCCTCCCCACAATTTCCTCTCCCCACCCCATTCCCGCCCGCAAGTAAAATGTGAGTGTGAAACATGGTTAGCCTTTTCTTGAAAGTGGTCTTGAGTGTTTGTAATTGACGCAACAGGCTTTTATTTGAACCTGTTGGAAAGTAGAAACCATACATTACTGATTAGGTGTTTGTTTGTTTGTTTGTTTGTTTGTTTGTTTGTTTGTTTGTTTAGGCTATCTGGATTGTAGCATTTCTGTCTTCAGTTTTTCTGGGGCTCGACTACGGTTTGCTCACTTCTATAACTTTTGCAATGATTACCATCGTGTACAGAACACAAAGGTGAGGCTCACTTTCAAACATTTATTCTCTCAAATCGAAGCTATTGGTGGTGGGAGTAAAGAGGGACAATCTCCTCCTTCGTGCTGAACCAATACAGTGTAGTTTGCTGAGCTAGCTCGTCCTCCCTGCAATGGAAGGTGAAGTCATTCATCAAAATGGTTGATTAGGGTACCACTTCTGCTTGCCAGCAGTTTAAGAGACCTTCTTGCACCTCTTCCAACCCAATCAATCCCTCCCAGTGCAGCTGGAAGAATATCTCCGGGAAGAGTTCCTTGGAAAAGCAAACATTTGCGCAGTAGTATAAACGGCATCTGAATCTAAAATAATATTGTAAAACCTAAACTAAATAAAAGTAGTGAAGAGCCATAGCTTAATAGTAGGACATCTGCTTCGCATGCAGAAGGTCTTCGATAGAGCTGGGAATGTCCCTAGTCTAAAACCCTGGAGAGCCGCTGCCCATCAATGTAGTCAGTCATAAGCTAGATGGACCAATTGTCTTAGTACGATGCAGTTTCCTATGCTGCTAAAGGTAACTCAGCATCGGCATCATCTGTTCTATCAAATTTCTCTAGATTGCTTTAAAAAACACAGGCCCGGCACTCAGTTTTCAACCCGTTTTATGCCTCAAGAACTGGAATTTCTGCTGATGCCTCTCTGTTCTGGCCTTTGATCAAGGCATTGCATCAGAAGAAACCTGTTGGGTTACTTTTGACTTCAGATCTCATCTTAAGTCCTAAAAAGGAGGAGAGCATTTACAGCTCAAGCAGCCAATAAATGGCAAGTTGCAGCTTCTCTTTAGTTAGTCACACCCAAGAAACTACAAGCAATACATTGTATAACAATATTCAGGATCTACGGAAGGGGTGGGGAGGCAGCAAAACTGTCTAAGCAGACCTTATTTGCAACTGAAGTAATTTCCCAAATCTGATCCTCAAACAGAAAGCAGATTTGAAGTGTAGGAAGTGTCTATATGATTCCATGCATGTTGAAATAGGGTCCAAAATATGCTGAAGTGTCGTTCTCCCTCCACACCCATCTTCAATTTTATTTCATAATATTTAATATACTGCTTGATTGTAAAACAAGAAACCTCAAAATAGTTTTCCACTCACTGATTCTGGATAATGGGCACCAAAGAGGTAAAGACATTAGTGGGAGCCTCTAACAGAGATTGCTTTTATAGCCTCTTAATACAGAGACTCTTTCTCTACAGTCCACAATACAGAATCCTCGGCCAGATTCCCGGTACAGACATTTACTGTGATATAGAAGAGTATGAAGAGGTAAGAGGGTGCTAAATCTCTTTATACCCCTTAAGAAGAAAGGAAAGTGCTCTCTTTGATTTAAGATGGAGGGGAGCAGTAACAAAGCCTTGGTTGGGAGTGAATCTGAATCCCGTAGGACCCCATACTGAACATTAAGATCCATTCCTACCAGTGCAAGCCCACCACATGGGGAGATGAGAGCAGGAATGCCAAATGGTTCTTTAGGAACTAGCAGCTGGGACATTTCTGGAGGGAGAAATAACCAGAGCCATCTCAGAGATGAGACGGGAATGCAGGGCGTGTGTTCAGTAGTCATGCATGTCTGTTGGTGGGGAATCTTACCAGACTCCCCACCCCCGCTTGACTTAAGATCTCAGCCAGCTCCCCTGCTCTGATTTCTAGCAAGCTTCAGGCCTGTTCCACCCATGTAGCAGAAACAGGAGACCGAATCCTGAGGTATTAGGAAGGACTAGCAATTTGAATGGCTTTAATAGTGGTTTAGAAAAATTCATGGAGGATAAGGCTGTGTTCTTCCTCCACTGTCAGAGGTACTATGCCCTTGAATGCTGGGAAGCACAGTTTGAGGGATCAATGCTGCATTCGGGTCCTGCTTCATGTCTTCCTTCCCATAGGCATCTAGTTTTGGCCGCTGGGAAAATGGGATTCTGGCTTGTTCCAGCAGGGTTCTTTTTCCCCCCAACTGCATCACTTCATACTGTAGGTCAGTGAGAAATCAGTTTTTTGAATGCTCTCCAGTATTCTACTGACACAGCAGAAAGGCAGCTGGGTTGTAGCCTTTCTTTCTGAAGCATTAGTTTTTAATTGTTAGGAGGTTGTTGTGATTTTTACGTGGGGGAATTTTCAAAACCTGGAATATTCCACCTGCAGTTTGGAGTGGTTTAGTCTGGTTCTAGCACACCCTAGCTTGTGAGACCCAGTCCAAATTCAAGGACAGATAGCAACAGTCTTGGAAGTCAAGGTCAGAGCAGAGGTGAGGTATTTCAATCAGTTTCTTCTTTCAGATATCGTAAGATTTTTGTGCTCTTAATAGATGTGAGTGGATGTTTAGACTGACATCTTCCCGTATGAGGCTGAAGTGATATAGTCCCTCCATGGCAGCTCCTGCTGCCTCACAAATTCATGTATAAGTCTACCCAAAGGCACTACTAAAGGGATC
The DNA here is from genome assembly GCF_964252035.2 of Podarcis erhardii. Lineage (NCBI taxonomy): Eukaryota > Metazoa > Chordata > Lepidosauria > Squamata > Lacertidae > Podarcis > Podarcis erhardii. Next base: position 70,738,291 of record NC_138500.1, read on the forward strand.
TTTAAGGCTGTCCTCCTTCATTGGGACAGGAACTGTCCCAGGTGAGATTCCAAGGCCATTTCCTGTCAATTAGATCACTTATTCCAAAATGGTAGTTTGATGATGTGATGCGCTTGGGGTGCCAGAAAGAAGGGTTTGCTGCAGAACCAGAGAGTAAATGGCTCATTGAGGCAACATGTAGACTGATGGATCCTCATTGCAGGAAGCAAGGAAATAGGGTGCCAGAGGAACAAAATGTGTTAGTGGGGTGGGATAGATCACCACAGAAATCTCCTTTGAGTTTAATCTTGTGCTTTCCCACCTCCCCCTACTCCCATGTGTACTATATGACCCCTGGGCAGCATGTTCCAGCATGATGGACAATAGGTACTTAAGCTCTAATGATTGTATATTTGGTAGCAATATAAACAAGTTGAGGAAGATGTGCTTTCTTTATTAAAAGAATCTCTTCTTTTCTTAGGTGAAAGAATGCCCTGGAATCAAAATATTCCAGGCAAATGCATCACTCTATTTTGCTAATAGTGATTTATATATCAATGCACTGAAGAAAAAGGTGAGGAACAGCAATTCATTTCTACTCTCTGTCCTATTGAAAAATGCTAAACACTGCCATTTCACACTGCAGGGAATTACATATTTGACTACTCCCCTGTCTAAAAAGGAAAAATAAATCTATGTACAGACAACACTTGGATTCTAAACCAATGTTCTTCTCAATATGCTGGCTTTGTAGAGGCAGGTTGGTGTTTGTTTCTTAGACATGGGAACACTGATTCTGTTCAACCATTCTGGTTTTTCACCTGTAGTCTGAGAAGGTACAACCCAGCAACAGAGTTATGTGAGTTTTCTGATGAAGTGTTTCATCTCTAAGCCACCCATGTCACATCTGGGTGTGTTAGGAAAGCCTTCTGTCTCAGCCAGCCTGAGCTAAGAATAGTTGGATTAGTTTTTGAAGCATTTGAGCATAGCTCTATTCTCAAGCATGAGTTTGTGTCTTGTTTTGATTCTTACCCCACACATACACAGAATCTAATTTGACACACTTAAAAGTCACCTTGCTTGTTACTGGCATTAAACATAGAGGTCCTATATGTTGATATACTGGTCTATCTCTTCTCTTACACCCCAAATCAGGTGGGGTAGTGATATTGGAAGCACCAGGGATGTTACTGTAATAGGTGGTGCTTGTTAAAACCAAATAAAAGCTATGTTTTTCTAGTATTCCCAGCCCCCCTTTTCTCTGTCCTAAGCAGCAGTTCCATTAAAAAGAGTCTTTCCAGTGTAAATTCTCCAATTTGGCAGGTGAATTAATTTTACTTCTTTAATAGCTGCTGAAAGGTGACCTTTTAAAAGGCAAACAAAGAGTCCTGCAGCACCTTAAAGGGTTATGAATATTGTTATGGCATAATCCCATGGCTTGGTTACCACTTTACAAAGATGAATCTTCTCTGGGGGGTTTTTTGCCTTGTTTCTGCTATAGACTGGTGTTGATCCCTGTGCAGTCTTGGCAGCAAGGAAGAAAGCCCAGAAAAGGCACAGAAAGGAACTGAAGCACCTTCATGAACAAAAGAAAACAGCAGTCCTGAAAGTGGTAAGCCTTGCAAGTGTTTCCTGGCACAGGCTCTGGCTCCTCCTTAGCAGTGATTTAATAAATTGAGAATCAGCCTTGGGAATGCATTCTTACTCCTCCAACTTTCTCTTCTTGCAAAGCATTAATTTCCCCCTCCTGCAGCTAACTGAAATGTCTGCTGTCTTTGCCTAATTTTAGTTGGGTTTCCAGTTTGCCTGGATCTGAAATAACAGTTTGTACAGAAACCTGGTTAGCATTAACCAAGGTTGAGATCAGTGTTGGCGTTTTACTTAATCTGTAGGAAGGAAGGAAATTCATTTAAGAGAAGGGTCAGATGAAGGAGTATCATGTTCTTGAGGCTGGTGCTATTTTTGAGCTATGCATAGGCTACGTTTTGATAGTTGGCTACCCTTGTCCAGTACTATGCATGGTTTTTACAAGGGTGTCAGTGCAATAGGAACATAAAGGTGTGTGTTTAGGGCAGCTGAGGCCATTTGATTGACAATTTTGCATTTCCTTTGAGGGAGGGAGGGAATACTCAGGAATCAAATGGGTTTGTTTCAAGTCCATTACGACATGCAGCATGTGAGCAGCAGTTTGGATCAAAACTAGCTGTTACTTTTGCCGCCTGACCACACTTCCCCCTTGTGGTGCAGAATGAAACTGCTGCATCAAGAGAGGGAGTTGCCATCATTGTTCCTCCTGCTGATCTCACAAAAGAAGCTTTTACTGTTCCAGAGAGGCATCCGAAAACAAAGAATGACCGGAGAATTATGTTTCAGATTCAGACTTGTTTAAGAATGAGGATATCCTAAGGGCAGATTCACACACCTGTTTTTGAAGGGAAAAGAGACATCATGATCCTGTAAAACTCACCCTGCTATGAGCAGAGGTACCAACTTCTGAGGGACATGGCCATGTTGTATTGTATGTGATGACAGGGCATTGAGAGGCGGCAGGGGTGGAGCCGAATATGGCAGCACTGCGACTTCAATGGCTGTGGCTCCTCCTCCAGCCGCCACGACCAGCTGGGAGCTGCTTCCCTGCTCCTTCTCCTCCATGGCAGGAGGAGGAGGAGCTGGCCACTGAAGCCATGTCACACTTGGCCTCCTCTGTCCCCTTTTGAACATGCCCCCCAAATATTGGGGCCCCCCAAAAGGGATTGGCCCCTAAGAGATAGTGCTCTGTAAGACCTCTGGTTTTCATATCCCAACATTGCACTTGGTTTCTAGTGTGTTTCAGGCTGAAGTACAGTGGTGCCTCGCAAGACGAAAAGAATCCGTTCCGCGAGTCTCTTCGTCTAGCGGTTTTTTCATCTTGCGAAGCAACCCTATTAGCAGATTAGCACTATTAGCGGCTTAGAAAAAGGGAGAAAAAAGGGGGGGAAATCGCAAGACGTTTTCATCTTGCGAAGCAAGCCCATAGGGAAATTCGACTTGCGAAGCGCCTCGAAAAACGGGATTTTCGTCTTGCGAGGCATTCGTCTTGCGGGGCACCACTGTAACTAAATTTTTTTTTTACACAGTGGGCCCTTTCACGGGATTTTGTGCATATCAAGGGGGTGATTCTTTTCAACACATATGCTTGAGAGAAAGGACCAGAGCCTCTCCACCCACCCCGATTCCACACGCAGAAGCTGACTTGACAGGGATGAAGTAGAATTTATTTCAACACTAGCAATGAGACAGCGTCCTCCACACCTGAAGGAAGCAGCACACACAGCTTTGTCCTCCAATGGAGGCATCAGCTAGTAGATTTAGGAAGACTCCCTATGACAGTGTTTCACTCTAGCTATTGGTAGGCCCGGCTTTTGATCTTTCACATCCAAATTATCAGGGAATTGGCCCCCAAAAGGCAACAAAAGAAGTTGAGCTGGCTGTAGTCCTATAGTCATGTACTTGGGAGTAAGCCTTGTAAATAGGACTTCTGCATAGACATGCAACGAGCTCGGTGCCTCAGTTACTGCTCACGCCGATGTGCCCGCTCTCACTTAAATATCTTGCCCCCACCTCACTGAACAACCTTTTACCCGAAGGCTTAAAATCAAAACCTAACTATCCCAGAGTATCCTGTGGGGGATCTTTGTGAGGGTGATAACCAATAAGTTGGAGTCTCAAGCGGGTGTTCTTTAAATAAAGGTTTATTTTTAAAACCAGGTAGTATAATACAAGTGGAGAAACTTAGGTTACTTCAATGAAAATATGCTAGTTCACTTCAAGTCGTTTTCAGAGGTTTCAGCTTTATAGTTTGGTTCCTTTCCAAGGCAGTACTTTCCTTCAATTACCCACCCCTTTAACAACTCCAGCTCCTGAGGTACTTTCAGTAATAGTCTTAAAGGCTCACTACAAACCCCTTCCTTCACTGGGTTTTGGGAGTCTCTTCTTTCCTCAGAAGAGTCTCTCCCCTCCAGACTAGCTTGAGACCTAAGTAGACTAATCTTTTTCAGCTCCTACTTCTCCTGTCTCACTCTCAGTCTCCCAGCAAGATTCAGTCCTATTACTCCTGCAGGACACTACACTCAGTCCTTCACTGTACACTCGGAATGGATATTTTCTCCAGAACCAACTCTCCCTCCTCAACACTCTCTGTATTTCAACCTGACTCCTATCCTGTCTCCCTACCTAACTCCCAACCTCTCCAACCTCCCTCCTCAACCACCTCAACTCAACCACCCACTTAACCACACTGACCCTATCTCCCTCCAAAGCCTCTCCTTTTAAACTCTCCCTCCTGGAACCACAGCCAGTCAGAGGCTGCCATTCTGTAACCATTTGCTGGCAGGAGAAAAAAGTAAAAAGAAACACTTGTGGAACCAACTTTTCCGTCACAACATGTGTCCTTATATAGTAACGCTGATACTTGTCCTTTGATATTTCCTAATTTGTATGTAAACAATGAGAGCTCTCTAGATAAATATTTACATAGAGTCAACCCTTTACATTCATTTACACAGAGAACAAGTGTGCATGTGGAATGAATTATTATTATTATTATTATTATTATTATTATTATTATTATTATTTTATTATTATGTAGAGCTAATATGACATCCTATGCTGATTGTAGGGACGCGGGTGGCGCTGTGGGTAAAACCTCAGCGCCTAGGACTTGCCGATCGCATGGTCGGCAGTTCAAATCCCCGCGGCGGGGTGCGCTCCCGTTGTTCGGTCCCAGCGCCTGCCAACCTAGCAGTTCGAAAGCACCCCCAGGTGTAGGTAGATAAATAGGGACCGCTTACCAGGGGAAGGTAAACGGTGTTCCGTGTGCTGCGCTGGCTCGCCAGATGCAGCTTGTCACGCTGGCCACGTGACCCGGAAGTGTCTCCGGACAGCGCTGGCTCCCGGCCTATAGAGTGAGATGAGCGCACAACCCTAGAGTCTGGCAAGACTGGCCCATACGGGCAGGGGTACCTTTACCTTTATGCTGATTGTAGGAGTCTGAAAGAAGCAAAAACCTATACTTAAGTCTGGTATTTATTTATCTTTTATGAAAGACAAACTACACAGAGAACAGTGTGAAACATGAAGTAATGAATGATGAACTGCCGCTCAACGGAAAGTTCTCTGCAACTACGCAGGACTCCTCTCCCGATGAGCTCGAGCGCTTTATGGAGCCAGTGACCAATATTCACACAATCATTTTGGATTGTTCACCTGTGAACTTCGTGGATTCAGTTGGAGTCAAAGCCCTAAATTCAGTACGTAGCATCTTATCTCCTTGCCATATCCTACACTTATTACCTTACTACCAGAATACCTTTCGCTGCTTTAAGGCACGCATCAAAGACAAAGCTTCATGCATCCACGTACCAAGTAAAGGGAGTGAGGCCAAAGGAAGTTCTCTTGCACAAGACCATGCACAGCTCGCGTCCATTTCAAAGAGGCTTGCACAGAAGAGCTTCCTGCTGTCTTATGCCTCAAAACAGGTTGGGAGGATTTGAGGCCTTCTAAGTGTCACTGGTCAGCCAGTAATCAAAAATGATGGGAGTTACAGTCCAGCAAAATCTGGGGGGGCCACAGGCTCCCTAGCTATTTAGGCTGCAATTCTATAGACACTTAACCTGAGAGTAAGTCCCATTCAACTTGAAAGGACTTAACTTCAGCATAGGCCTGCAAAGGATTGCACTTCTAAGCACCGTACTCCTTGCCTCCCAATTTCTCCCTTGGCATTTTTAGAATAGCTGCTCAATTTTAAAAGGGCATGTGTATGTTATGACGATGACTTTTAAAATACAAATATATTAACTGCAAATTAATTTCTGCACTGTTGTAGATCATAAAAGAGTATGAAGAAATAGGAGTTTCAGTGTATATCAGCGGCTGCAATGGTAAGTCTGTTTGACTGTTGGAAATCATGGACTTGCTGTGGTCACTTTTGACTCCCCACCCCCACATCTAGCCTTGCATCAGGCTGGGAGGGGTGGCTAACACCCCAGAGGACACGATCACACTTCAAAATGACCTTGATAGATTAGAGAACTGGGCCAAAACAAACAAGATGAATTTTAACAGGGAGAAATGTAAAGTATTGCACTTGGGCAAAAAAAATGAGAGGCACAAATACAAGATGGGTGACACCTGGCTTGAGAGCAGTACATGTGAAAAGGATCTAGGAGTCTTGGTTGAACACAAACTTGACATGAGCCAACAGTGTGATGCGGCAGCTAAAAAAGCCAATGCAATTCTGGGCTGCATCAATAGGAGTATAGCATCTAGATCAAGGGAAGTAATAGTGCCACTGTATTCTGCTCTGGTCAGACCTCACCTGGAGTACTGTGTCCAGTTCTGGGCACCACAGTTCAAGGAGGACACTGACAAACTGGAACGTGTCCAGAGGAGGGCAACCAAAATGGTCAAAGGCCTAGAAACGATGCCTTATGAGGAACGGTTAAGGGAGCTGAGCATGTTTAGCCTGGAGAAGAGGAGGTTAAGGGGTGATATGATAGCCATGTTCAAAAAGATAAAAGGATGTCACATAGAGGAGGGAGAAAGGTTGTTTTCTGCTGCTCCAGAGAAGCAGACACGGAGCAATGGTTCCAAACTACAAGAAAAAAGATTCCACCTAAACATTAGGAAGAACTTCCTGACAGTGAGAGCTGTTCGACAGTGGAATTTGCTGCCAAGGAGTGTGGTGGAGTCTCCTTCTTTGGAGGTCTTTAAGCAGAGGCTTGACAACCATATGTCAGGAGTGCTCTGATGGTGTTTCCTGCTTGGCAGGGGGTTGGACTCAATGGCCCTTGTGGTCTCTCTCTTCCAACTCTAGGATTCTATGATTCTATGATCTAATCTAACTGGCAGCAGCTCTCTAAGGCCTGAGGCAAATATTGGTCTACTGCCTGGTTGTACATAGCAAAGATGCTAAAAACATGCTGTGTTACTGATGTGTGGCTTCCTGATCGACCCCATATCATACAAGCTATGCCCGTCTCTCCTTTCTGCCTGAAGTGCAGATGAAGTGACTGCAACACCAGCAAATTCAGCTAAAGAACAGGAGAATGTGCTAATGTAAATCCTAGCAACCTACAACTGTTGAAGATAAACCCAAGGAATGAGATACTTGGTCCTTACCTTTGCCTGTGTAACTGTTGGCATTTTTGAAGAATGAGGAGAGGATTTTGTTAGTTGGTTGGTTAACACACACGCTGCTGTTAAAAGAACAGCCTGGAGGCTGTATGGAGCCCTGTGACTTTTGATCCACTTTTATCCAGCTGCTTTTTAAACTCGGCAGCGCCCTCTAGTGTGCCCAAAGGTGCACTATGGGTGACGCTGCATCCAATTTGTATGCATGTTGGACTACTATTTGAACTTTTCTGTGAGAGTGCTCAAATTCAGTATTCAAAATAAGTTCAGGCATTTTGCACACATTTGTTTTGCTGCAGACTCTCAAGGGTGTTTGAACGGACACACAAACACCTCTTCACAGCCATGGGAGTTAGAAATGGTGTCTTAAAATATAACAATATTTGGGGCCACATCCAATGCTGCAACACCAATGAAGCCACCGACTTCAGGGCATGGAGCAAAGCTTCCTCTTCCTATTCCTCTCTTGCCTCCTCCCTCTTTCTGCTCCCTTAAAATTGACTCTGGAGACTTGCAGGAGGCACTTACTCCCACCATGAGCCCCATAAATCCGTTCTGGGGGTTCCCCCAAGCCTCCAGAGCAGATAATGGGAGGGTGTGAAGTTCCATTGTGCCAGTGGACATCCTTGTGTTGATGAAGCTAGTTAGCTGAACGCTGCTCAGTTTCCCCCTCATACTGGGACTATATAAATACAGCCGTAGCACCCGGAACCAAGCACACACCACTCCTTGTATGCATTGTTCCTCCTCCAGCTACATGGGCAGGTGTGTGTGCTTTTGCATAAGTAAGCTGCTTAGTCAGATCACAGCAACGAAATAGAGGCTGTACAATTTTACACCCACACCCCTTTAAAGATTTTTCTTTTCTACCTAGGATCGGTTGTGGAGAACCTTGCTAGACTACATTTCTTTGACAAAGCTACTCGAAGAGACTTGCTGTTTCCCAGTACCCATGATGCTGTCCTCTTCAGCCAACTGAAAGGCCTCTCAGCCTTGCAGACTCCTGTAGATGTTGTGGTGTGAACTCCTGCATCATAAATTGTTTGGTGGTGCATTGATTAAATTCCAAGGGCTTCTCTTTAATACTTAGTTTGCACAGATTATACAGCGCCTAAGATTAGCCAGTTTTACGGGTATGTGACACAGGAGTAGGGCCGCCTTGTTTTCTGCCAGGATGCTCTCTGAAGAATTTGAAGCCTTAATACTTTCAAAAATTGAAGTCAGGTATAGCCTGAACTGGTTTGTATAAAAAAGACACATGTATTTTCCTGAAAGCATCCTAAAAGATTTGGGAGTTTTTTTGTTGTTGTTCAGAAATGTGCCAGCAGATGAGATATTGCACTACATGGATATTTTTAGCACTGTGGATTACTGAAAAGAGTACAGATGATGCAGCAAGCCTGGGAAACATGGACTGCTTGCTACTTTCCTTTGACGCTTTATTGTGGAGGCATTGTTGTAAAATGTATTCTTGTACCATCTACTGAAGAATTGCACTGTACAATATCTTTCAAGTGTTCAGCACTGGCTTTCAAAACTACATTTTATGTAGTCAATTTTTAAAATCCCATAAAAGCCATTTTTTGCAGCTTGTGTTAAGTTCTTCCATTTCCCTTCTGCTTATTTTTAGATGTTATGGTAGTCAAGAGAGGTACCGTCAAAGTGTCACATAGGTGCATATCTATCTATAGGTTAAAGGTCTTGTGACTGGAATGGTGCCCTGAGACAGTAATAGACATTAATGGCAATTTTTCTTTTTCAAAAAGGGGGGGCCAGTGATCTAGTCTGATTAAGCATATTGCTGTGGTAATTCAAGTGTATAATGAAAAACCTTTTTACACATTTCCTCCTAAATGACACCAGAATCTGATACAAAAAGGCACTGTGGGGCACTGTAAAAAACAGGGTTTTCACTGCAAAATGACTCCAAAACTTTGGCACCAGTTTCAAGGGAATCCCAAATGTTGGGGTTTGTTATTAATGAAGCTAACATGTACTCCACTTTCAATGAGGTAGTTACTGATTTGACAGTGCTGTACAGGGTATGTCCCACTCAAAAGCTTGTGGAAAAGAAGAGGTGCTCCCAAACAGGCTTCATTAGATCTGGGAAGGGTAATATGCAGTTAATTTTTTTTACTGAATATCATAATGACCTACACCATGTAACTTGGAATATACCATTTATTTCTACTAGTCCAACTATGTTACACCACACACACAAACTAGAACTCTTGATATTATTCTGCATAATATTAAGCCATATAAAGGAGATTTCTTAGTGGTATCTAGAATTAGTTGTAAGTCATATAGCGAGGTGTAGCACTGAATTTGGCATATGACTTGATTACTTTGTTCACAGCTTCCAAGAAGTCTTTTTCAGTGGCAATCTTTCTCCTTGCTCTGATGGCGAACATACCTGCCTCTGTACATACACTTCGAATTTCAGCACCTTGCAAGGAAGAACAGTGGATGTAAAAACAATCTGAAACAACTATCACCGCCAAAGAGAGAGAGAACAAGAACTATGATGTTTGACTTACCAGTGCTGTTAGGGCACAGTCGAGCTAGCAACTCAAATCTGATGTCTCTTTCAACACTCATTGAACGGGCATGTATCTTGAAGATGTGAGTTCGTCCCTAAAAAGCAACCACAGGCAGGCTAAGCATAAGGGCATCATCCCCTTGTTGCCATCTACACATCAGTGTTGGGACAGCCAAAGACAAAAGTCGGCAGGGCAACAGATGTGACTCGTAGTTTGGTAGAGTGTTACATTCCAGCCACACCTCCCTCCACCCATTCAAGCAAGGGACATTGTCCCAGTTCAGAAACACATTCCAGTCAAGCAAAAAGCACTTGAGGGTATAGAGCAGGACCTGTGGCCTGGGGAAAATCCAGAGGGTCAAAAAGAGAGGCCTGGAGAGCTGCTTGATACTCCCCATTGCTGATGTCTAGTGATGCACCTTGGGAGTAAAGCAGTTGTTCAGCCAATATGATTTGTCCTTTGAAGGGACAATGGGGGAATGCATCCTTAGGCAACTGTTGAGGCTCCGGCACTTTGGAAAGGTCCAGACCTGCTCTTCTGTAACCATCTCCTTACCCACCAGCCTCCACTAATCCCTTATCTGCCCCTTCTCCAGAGGAAGAGGGTAGGTGAGTGAGCAGAAGGCAGCAGCTGCTCAACAGATCATGGGTTCAAGCCCCAGAGCCAAATGTTGGGTGAAAGATTTCTGTAATGCAGAAAATTGGACTATGATCTTTGTGGACTTTTCAAACTCTACAATTCTATGCAATAAAAACCTGCACTTTCCCTTAAGGCATCATACTTTCCTATTGCCTATGCTGTAGTCCATGCCACCCCCTAAGAACAACAGGAAGCGCAGACAGAATCCTGTGGCATCTTCAAGACAAGCACATCACAGTACTGGACTACAATATTTTCCTTTTTGTTAACTGCTACAACACAGAGTTACTCTTTTGAAATTTGTCACTAGACAGAAGCACCAGGTCAAATACATAATTTGAAATAGAATCAGGCAAGAACCAAGACAGACAGGAAAGGTGTAAAATTGCCCACCAGAATCCTTTTGACAAGAGAGAATCAGCTATGGTGCAAAATGACTATTTGATCAAATCCATTTTCTGAGAGCTAATAGAAAAAATTCTCACCTTCAGTCCTTCAAGTTCTAATAAATGTGTTCTTACTGACTTCGCTTAGTATCAAAATAAAAGTAGTCTAACCTCCAGATCTGGCAGGCTAAATTCTATTTTTCTATCCAGTCTTCCAGGCCTCATCAGTGCTGGATCCAAAGTATCCGGTCTGTTAGTTGCCATCAGTACTTTAATGTTGCCTCTTGGATCAAAGCCATCAAGCTGGTTTATCAATTCTAGCATGGTGCGCTGGACTTCATTGTCCCCTCCAGCCCCATCATCAAAGCGAGCCCCTAGAGAGAGACAACAGGAGAAACACATAAGGAACCCTTGTTAACTGTACCCCCCAAACAAGAAAATGCAATTCATGTGTACTCCCTTACCATGTTATCTATGGCTATTGAAGTAAATCAAAATATCATATTCTTTTTTTTTTTAAAAAAAAAAGGATATTACTAGCAGGATATACTTTTGTGAAATACTTTTCCTTGTTCTTTGCTGGTGCTACAGAGACCAGCATGAAGTAGCACAGCAGAGAGGCCAAATATCAAGTTGCTTCTGCCATTCTATTACCTAATCGTCTTCCAAACAGACTAACCTGACATAGAGAAAGGGGACCTGGTTTGAACGATAAATTCACCTATGCTTTAATGTGAGCAGTGTGGTAAGCCACACTTATTAACTTCCCTGTTCCTGCTGTTGCTGCACTGGATAGAAAAACAAGCCAGGGTGTGGCTTGTTGTTATGTAAAAACTCGAGCTAGTGGTTTGTTTCTCTCAAAATGCACCATGAGTGCTAAGCCAAGAATAAAGAAAGAATAAAGAGTTGTAGTCCAATTTTGAAGGACACCAGCTTGGTGAAGGCTGATGTAAGGTGATACCAACCTCCAATAGCATCAATTTCATCAAAGAAGATAAGACAAGCTTTTTTTGTTCTGGCCATTTCAAAGAGTTCCCGAACCATTCGAGCACCCTATAAAAAGACAGACAGACGGTTTACTTTCATATAAAGCCAACTGTCACTTAAGAGTATTTAAAGTAAATATTAAAACTTCCAAATGAATCTACAGAACCAAGAGGTAAAACTGTGCTCATTATGGGACATCATTTTAGTTGCAGTTCCTTCCAGGACATAACTGGTGCCTGGCTGTCCCAACTCATGCAAATAGCGTACTGTACATCATACAGTATCTCACATACCCTACATAAAAAGACAGGCTTCAGATTCTGTATGACCCAAACTATCAGAGGAGTGAACAAATATATAAAGAGGTCCAGGTTTCTAATCCTACTGCATAATATTACAGGCAAAGACTCTCATCCTCCTCTGCAGGAAAACTTAAATAGATTATTTAAAGTATAGTTTGAGCAGACTTTCTAGAAATTCTTGACCTCTCCCAGTACAGATGCACAGAAATGTTCCCTCTTTTCATTACCTCTCCTACGTATTTCTGCACCAGCTCAGATCCAATCACTCGGATGAAGCAGGCATCGGTCCTATTAGCAACAGCACGAGCACAGAGAGTTTTTCCTGTCCCCGGCGGGCCAAAGAGAAGCACTCCTTTAGGGGGCTCGATCCCCAGATTGACAAATCGTTCTGGCTGTAGTGGTAGGGAGACAGTAAGTTTAAAAGTTGCACAGACAGGGTGAAACGCAGTATCTTTCCCTGGCCCTAGACTGGACCCAATGGCAGCCGGAGCCCAAGTTTGCCACAGCAGTACAATTTTAGTACTATCAATGAACTGTCAGGAAATCTTACATTTTAAAAATAGTGCACAAGGCAAGAAGGGACCCAGTGGCAAGAAAGCTGCACAGTGCAGTGTAACAAGAGAGTTGGTGCAAAGCCAATAGGAAGGCACTGAAGCTTCAATAATGCAAGCAGATAAAGACATTTCCCTTTGCCATTCCCTTTCTTCAAGCCTCCAATGGTAGCTGTTCCCTGCAATTTCACAAAGACAGCACTGCCCTATTCAAGCAGTCAGCTTGATCACGGGGGGATACTAACAGGGTAGCATCTCTCCGAATCCCTAATACTATTGTGACAGATGACAAAAGGGCATTGTTTTGTGCCCCACTTGTGGCAGCCTAGAGAGGAATTTCCAAAACAGTGGACTAGATGAAGTTTTCTCAGATCTAACAGAGCAATTCATACTTTCCTTGAAAGGTGAACAAAAGGAACATCCTAAATCTTGACAATTGAAACGTAAATCGATTTAAAAGCCTTTTGACTACTGAATAATTTAGGTTCTTGCAGTATATGCAATTAGCCCTTCAAAGCTGTAAGAGGAAGTAAATCAGCAGATCCCACACACTTTCTATTACAATACTTACATGAAGCAAGGGTGTTTCCACCACCTCTCTTAGCTTCTCAATCTGTTCTTTACAACCTCCAACATCACTGTAGGTGACATCAGGCTTTTCCTCTACCTTTGTAACAAAACAGATGTGCACACATCTTTCTTATTTGCAATAACTTTTTTTTTTACAGATCTTACGAATTAATGAACAGGTTACAATGAAGTCAGATTACAAAGTTAAACAATCAAAGGCCAATAGTAATGAGTTCTTACCTGCATCATAGTAACAGTTGGATCAATCTTGGGAGGCAGAGGGATATGAATCTGATACTTGTTTCTGTCAACACTGCAGAAATAGAATACAAATTCACATTACCTCCACAGGGGCAAACTCTCCCTTCATAAGGGGTCTGGCAAAAGCATCCTTCAACCATTGCAGAGTACATAGACTGCAGCCACAGAGATGTAAAGGCTTTTCTCCATTTGATATTGGTGAGGCTGATTACATAGTGAGGGTGAGGGGTCAGAATGGGTAGCTTGGAATACCAAGGGACACATTTGGACAGATATGTCATGTGGCACCACAGCAACATATTGAAGGAATCTAGGTGGAGGGACAACTTGTTCAATTCTTGTCACTCTCCCGCCCTCTCTCCAGGGAACTCTGTGTCTCATATTTTATCACAGCTCAGATGTGAGCACTTTATTTACATTCTGCAGGCAAGGCATTTTACAACCAAATAGTACTCTAGAACAAAACAAGACCAAACTCCACTTTCGTATCATGTTCGGCTTTTAATCAAGTTTTCCCAGTGGTTGCTAGGTTCAATGCTGACCTTGTTCGGTGCCTTGCATTTTAAGCCTGGATCAAGTGATCACACTCTGCAGATGGTCTGAAAATTAAAACTTGTCCACTTTTAGCTGGATTAAGCCTCAAGTGCCATTTAGTTCAGGCCCTTGAAAAGAATCTGTTTTAGTTATCAGTTGGTCCCTAACTGGCATTTTGACATTTAAAGCTTTACATGATAGAGACCCTGTTTATCTGATGCCTCCTCTCCTCCATCCCATGCAATAAGAGCTTCTGATGAGACGTTCTTTCAAGAAGCCCCATTGTCTGAAGGCAGGATCCAGAGCCTTCTCCGCGATAGTATCCCAGTTGTGAAATTTCCTGCCTAGGGATAAGGCACTCCCCATGTTCTCCATTCTTGTTCTCTTTCAGAAGGCAAAGATTACTTTCTTTCAGAAAATGTTTGTTCGACTTGTACTCTCATTTTCATGTGGGAATTATTTAAATCCTTGCATATGATGCTGATATTGTTTTGTGTTCCATTTTAAGAGCTTGTTGTATTTTACTCTAAAAAAATAATTCTATTATAAACCTCTCAGGGAACTTTGTTATGCAGCAATATAAGAAAATATTATTTCAGTTTCCAGACCCAAATCCAAAGTGCTGACTCACTGGACGTTAGACTGGTCCTTTGCATGTATTTTAGGCAAGCAATCAAATATGTTTATACCGCTTGAAAACTATTTCACTTGTTCTACCATGGCTTGTTCGAATTGCATTCCATCTTTTAATTGCTTTGTGATTTTGATAACCACCTTGGCAGCCCTGTTTAGGGGAGGAAGGCAACACACACACACACACACACACACACACACACACACACATATATTCCTATAAATATAAATTCAACCCTCTAGACTCAATGACTAGTCAAGTAACTCAAACTAAGAACAGTAAAAATATTGGTATCAACTCACCCAACTCTCATGCCTTCTTCAATGTCAGTGGGTGCCACCTGATCACTAAGATCAACCACAAATTTGGCAAACTGCTTCACATTGATAATGTACTTAGGATCCTCAGAATCTGCATTGATTATCTTGGTGCATCTAACCGGAAGAGAAAAGTAATTAAACGAGCAATCTGTGAGAAAATGAGGGTTTAATGTGCCTGACAGCCAAGTGTCATTCGAAGTCCAGGTTTCTTGAAGAAGTTACAGGAAGGCTAAATTTCTGCTGCCTTTGCCTAGGTAATCATAACTAAAAACTCTTCCTTCTACCATATTTCTTTTTCTCCCTAAAATTTAAATAATCATGAACAGCATGAGAGGTGGCACTTTAAATATCCAACTAAAGACTGCTTTCAGTGTAACCTACCCCACCCCCAGGGATTTCAAACACCCAGGCCTTAAGATAAGATGTCAGAATGAAACATGAAATTAAAGCTCCTAGGACACAGATAGATGCAAATAGCAAAGTTTTAATATTTATGTTGTAGCATAACTTCATATGTTATACTGGAAGGGACCCTATGTTACTTGTTTGCCACAGGGATTGCACATTACACGTGGAGGATAGAAGCAACGGCTATAATGCTAAGCATTTTTATAACTATTTGCTCCTATGGCTGACCAGATAAAGTATCTGCATACCTTGCCACTTGCAGTGGCTGCTCACTTTGAAGAGTTTGCTTATCTGCAGCGAGATCCCAGAGAGCAGGGGGAGCCAAGCCAGTGTCTGATTCCTTAATACCTAAAAAAACAAAAGCAGAAAAACCACTTGCTTTGCCACTCAGGTCAATGCTGTGCTATATATTCAAGCACTAGCTTGCTTCAATTAGTTTCAGCAGCAAATGCAACATAAACATGACAAAAAGGAAAAACCACTCTGCCACTTGCATCAGTGCTATCTAATACTCAACAGGTTTGCAAACCTTCCTGGGGGAGCATTTTAGGAGATTTAAACTGGGGGCTTTTAGGTCCCAGTCTTAACAATTACACCACACTAGATATTCAATTGTACATTGGTTATCCTTTTCCATGTTAGCTTCAACATCCCAATTGATAAAATTAAGCTGCTCTCTGTATCTGACAGCATCTCCTCTCTCCTGTTTCCCCTTTCTCTCTGCCCATGAAGGTTTCTTTGTTTTCAGTTCCTTTGTTTTGTTCAACAACCCTTCCTATTTGGAGTTTTTCGTGGGAGTGAGCAGTAGTGAACCACAGGCCCGTATGCTCCATAACTGAAAGAGCAAGATTAAAATGAAAAACATATATCCTTTCAATAAACCCTAAAAATACATACCCGTGAGCTCATTGATTTTCTTAAGTAGCTGTTGAATGTCATCTTCGACTTGCTTGATCTGCCTCGAGTATGTACTCTGGCCCTGGATTAGAAAAATTAAGGCAGACTGGTGAATATATGAATATATGAACTTCCCAAATGCAGACCTATGAACATATAAACCTTATTAATCAGGCCACTGGTCAATCTAGCTTGGTAGTAGGCACTACAGTTCTGCAAAGTTTCAAGCAAATGTTGAATTTTGTCAGATCTTGTTAATCGTGAGATATGAACCCTTACACAGCTTTTTGTAAATAAGACACATTTACTTAAATCCAATTGGCTCAGCAATCTGCAATTTTCATCTTTTCACCAAACCACACATGAAACTGTAATATTTAGGTTTTTGATTTGCTTATTCCAAATTGGATTTTGTTTTGAGGTGCTGTTACTTTAGATGAAAGTGAAATCTTCCAGCTGAAGCAGCAAAACTCACAAATTTATGCATATTTACTTAGAACTAAACACTGCTATTTTCAGTGAGGCTTACTCTCAAAGTATGTCTTTTATGACTGTTCACTCCTCCCAGCTGGTTAATGTGGATGTTTCCCAAACATTCCAATATTACTAGTTTTTTTAATTTTGAAGCTGTAACTGTAACAAATACTTACATAGGTTTTCAACAAAGCAATATCACCTTCATCCAAAGCTGAAAGACACACAACACAGATCATATTAAAAAGTGAAACAATTATGTTTTGTACTACTTCCCACCAACAGTCTGAAGACATAGAATCTGGACATAAGATTTCTGTTTTATTATTTGCAAAAATGTATGTACTGCCAGCATTAAACTATATATGGTGGTAAGCAGAAGAAAAGTAAAAATACAAAAATACAATTCTACCCATAAAATAAACACATCACATCAAATTAATACATCAACATAGTTGCATCACATCAGGCAAAGCCTGAGTGAACAGGTGAATGTTAAGCGGGCGTCTAAATGCCAATACCATGTAAACATCTACCTGATGTCCAGCAGAAGCACATGTCAAAGGGAAGGAGTTGTCACACTAAAGGCTCTGATCTTAGTGAACGTAACCAACTTTGGGAGCATATGGCCCCATGGAGTGCCTCTCTCAAGGACTGAAGTGACTGGGAAGGGTGTATAATGTATAGCTTTCCCAAAGATAACCTGGTCCCAAGTGGTTCAAGGTTTCATATGTCAATAGCAAGACCTTACATTTGGCTGTGCAGCGTTAACAGCAGCCAGTGCCACAATTTAGCCACATCGGTAATATGGGGCTAACAAGAGCAACAGTGGTGCCTCGCAAGACGAAAAGAATCCGTTCCGCGATTCTCTTCGTCTAGCAGTTTTTTCGTCTTGCGAAGCAAGCCCATTGACAGCTTAGCGGCTTTTAGCGGATCAGCTGATAAGCGGCTTAGAAAAAGGTGGGGGGAAGGAAAAAAAACCCCGCAGGAACTCGCAAGACATTTTCGTCTTGCGAAGCAAGCCCATAGGGAAATTCGTTTTGCGAAGCGCCTCCAAAACGGAAAACCCTTTCGTCTAGCGGGTTTTCCATCTTGCGAGGCTTTCCTCTTGCGGGGCACCACTGTACAGGGTTAGAAGATGGAGCTAGCTTGTTTTCTCCTGCTCCAGAGGACCCAAACCTATTTATTCAAGTTACAAGAAAGGAGATTCAGACTCAAGACCAGGAAGAACTTTCTGACAGCAGGAGCTGTTTGACAGTGGACCGGTCTCCTCCCCCGGGAGGCTGTGAACTTTCCTTCACTGGGTTTTTTGAAGCAGAGAGTGGATGGCCCTCTGCCTTGGATGCTTTAGCTGAAATGCCTGCATTGCAGAGGGTTGGACTGGATGACCTTCCGGTCCCCTTCCAACTCTAAGATTCTATAATTCTACGTTAAACGTAGGGGGGGGCAGGATTTTAAGTTAAATTGAATTCGTACACCGCCCTTCATCTGCAGATCCAAAACATCTTCGGGGTACCAGGGTTTGGGGGAGAGAAGGGAGGGGGGCGCAAATGAGCAGAAGGGAATCCGAGAGGCACGCATGCGCACTGGAACCCCAACGGGCGACCAGGGAATAGGCGTCCGGGGGCTTTTCTTTTTCCGCAGCAGCCGCCGGCTCACCGCGGATGGGCTTGTCCTCCTTCTCCTCCTCTTTGGTTTTGCGCTGGTCGGTTCCCAGGTAATCCGGCATCGTTTCTCCCCCTCAGAGCTTCCGACGGCGGAGACTCCTGCTGCCGGCGGCTGATACTGCGCATGCGCGTTACGCAGCATCTCCGAACTTCTTCCTTCCGGGACTAAACAGGAAATACGTCACGAGCATTTCCGGCCGCCGCCGGAAAAGGCCCCTCTCCATACGGGGGGGGGTGAAGGAATAGGACCATAGAGATGCGGGGGAAGTTTTAAGCGGCGCACAGCCGGGTCTTCCGCAGCCGCCACTGGGCCGTGGAAAAAAATTAATGCGTTTCCACAAATCTTTTTTTTTTTTTTTAATATATTTATTAGGTTTTTATAGAAGAGAAAACACATAACAACCAAAAAAGTAAAGAAAAACAAAAGCATAGTCAAAAATACACATAAAACAGATGAGAAAAACAAAATACAGGAAAAATAAAATTCCTCCCAACAAAAAAATAAAATAAAAAATAAAAAATAAAAACTCCAGCTTTTAAATTCATATTTGATTAACTTACTTTCTTGACGCCTCCCTTTTTTGTGTTCCTCTTTACCCAATCAGATACAGCAAATCCTTACCCTCTTTCAGAACTCATTTCTAATTATTAAAATCACTCTATTATGTCTCCAATCTTTCCTCCTTATATTTAAACGTCCTTAACATATTATTTACTTTTGACATAATAAAACTTTTGTCTTTCACCCTTTTTCGATTACATTTTTGCATATTTTTTCACACTGTATCACTAATGCCATATTATTTTCATATCCAACATCCTTTTAACATTCATAAACTTTGCAGTGTTTCTGCAGATAGTCTTTAAACTTCTTCCAGTCCTCTTCCACCGATTCTTCACGTTTCCACAAATCTTACCCCCCTCCCGAAACACAGCGCGCGCCCACCCGCCTGGAAGGGACCCCGGGGGTCATCTAGTCCAACCCCTTGCAATGCAGAATCTTTTGCCCAACGAGGGCTTTGAACCCACGACCTTGAGATGAAGAGCATCGTGTTTTTTTCTACTGACTGGGCTAAATCTCTTCAGAAATTCCCCCCCCCCCGCAAAAGAACCACTTCTGACATTCACGACTGTCGGGGCTTCGTTTTCTTTGCTGTTCCCAGGAATAAGAGGCTTAGAAACCACTTTTCCTTTTGGCCTTTTTGTCGCTTGTAGAGAAAAGCAGATCTGAAAATGTTTATTTGCGTCCTCAGTCCTTCAAGCGGGAAGGTCTCCCACAGCGGCTCACCAAACATCCCTGAGCGCAGCTGGAAAAAAAAATACAAAACTTCAATTTTCTACGACATGTAAGACGGCAGGGACGTTGGTGAACAGGGGCGACGCGACCTTCCCAACCACCCCTTCCTTTTCGTTTAAAAAGGAGGAGAGAGCGAGGCCTGCAACTCCCTTGTGCGGCGGAACCTCTCCGTCGCGCTCCGAGGCGAGGCGGAAGACAGGAAGCGGCGGACAGGAAGTGCTTGCCCGACCCGGAAGTGTTCGCCGGGTCCTTCCATGCGCCGGCACCTGGCAACCCGCGACCAAGGCCGACGGCGGGGGAGGGGAGAAACCCCCGCGGCGGACCGGTTTGTTCCGGGACGGCGGAGCGGCCTGGCCTGGGCGGCGGCGCGGCGATGCTGCTGAGAGGGGCGCCCGAGGGGCAGGTCACCGGCGTCTCCAGAGCCTTGTCCTCGGGTCGGTCCCTTCTCCTCTCTCGGCTCCTTCCCCTCCGGCCTCCGGGGGCCTCCGGGGGCCTCGCAGGGGGGACACTTCTCCGCGAGTCCCCGGTGAGGCGGCTTCCCTTCACGAGGCCTTCGCCGCGAATGGGGGGCAAGCGGCGGCCGGGGGGGCGGAATTCGTCGCTGGGGTCGCCGTCGGTTCCCCCGCGCTGAAAGCCCCCGGCTGTTTCCCCTCTTTCTCCCCCGCCGCCGGAGCTGCCTAAGAGGAGCAGAAATTCACCCAGCGCACCTTTTCCCGTCGCTGTAGCAAATTCAAATATCTTTAATACGGTCAATGACCAGAAATCAGTTTATAAAAATATGACATTATAAGTAGTATTAAGCTACAAATAGCAGTAAAAATATAGCCAATTCACAGAATTGGTGCTTAGGTTTATGACCAAGTATCGGCTTTTAAGGTTTTAAAATTCAATTCAAATGTCACTACTGTTTATTATCGTTCCTTCGCTTTAGCTTTTTTGCTGGTGGAAGCTGCCCCTGTTGAATTTCTGCCTGTCGCACAAATATCCGCGGCTCGTGGCGGCTCTAGAAGGTTGTGCAGCATGGAGGGGTTTTTAGCTCGTTTGCCTCTTGGACATATTACTGAAATTGTTGGGCAGAAGATCTCTCCTGCTTTTTCTCCCGCAGAGACTTCATGTAGGAAGGTGTTAACTCCATGGGAGGAATGCACTGTTTACTACCTTAGTACAATACTGCCGACCTTATTCGTGCATTTTTTAACAAAGAATAAAGCAAGTCCATCTTTTTGGCGAGAGGAGTCCTAACACGCACACCCAAAGCAGATATGTCGGTAGAAGAAAGCCCTTCTTGCTGGTTGAGCAGGTGTATAGTCTATAAGCTGTAGGATTGCAACCTGAAAGAAATACATTTTTCTTTGGTGGATAGAAGAGCCATGTTGCCCTGACATGTAACTGACTAAAGCACAGCATCTACTACCCTAAGTTTGGTAGAAATGGGTCAGTTATAATACAGTTAACCAGCTAAAGTGCTTCTTGTTTTAAAAGCACTTTACAAGTGATCTATTTCTAATAAAACTACTTTTCAAACATCTGCCTATCAAATATCTGTTTGTAATGACAATTATAAAGACGGGTTTGCTGATGAATTACAACAAATTTAAATAGCTGGTGTGGGGGGGGTATATAATGTTTTTATAGGCTGGCTTGAAGTGGGCAAAATAAGAGTGCATTTATTTGTGTGTATGATACTTTAATGATGCCAAACTAGGATTTGCTGCGTCTTACGTTTGCAGAACACATACTTTTGGCCAAATAAATGTATACACGGTAGTCCAGATTTTGGTACTGGGTGAATGTGACAATTTTGCTCAGTGGAAGTGCCTCCTAAGCTTGTAATATTTTTATTCACAGCTTCTGTGCTTTGCCAAGTTGAACCTGTGGGAAGATGGTTTGAAGCATTTATTAAGAGGAGAAACATACATGTTTCTGCCTCTTTCCAGGAACTGGAAGATGAAAAAGAGCTCTCTGAAGAGTCAGGAGATGAAGAATTACAGCTGGAAGAATTTCCTATGTTAAAAACACTTGATCCAAAGGACTGGAAGGTATATGATCTAATGTTACAATTGTATTTGCTCATTTTTTAGTGAAGATTTCCTATCAGTACTAGCAATTTGAAATATTTCTATTTTGCTTCAAGCAATATATTCTGTATTGCTTCTTGAGAATTGCTTCATCTTTTATTCCATGTGTGGTTTGAGCTTAAGGATTGTTTTCAACCACACAAAAATTAGTTCTCCCCGTCCCCACTTCAGGGAAATTCAAGATTCAATTCCACTTACGTAGGAGTAAACCCCATTGAGTTGCCCAATAGCATTTTGTGCCCTCTCCTTTTTTCAGATTGGTATTAGGTTTCACTTAAAGAATGGCCCTTTCCCAGTGGCTAATACTAAGTAAATAGTTTTAAGCTAACAGCACAGTGTCAATGGGTCACGTGGAAAAATATAACATTATAGAAGCTTTGAAAATATATGATGAACATATAATATGAAGGTCTGGTCAGATCAGCTAACAGTGGCAATATGGAAGTCTGCCTTCTAAAGTTCCATTAACAGGCATTGTTTCTGCCTTGTGCTTAATTTATACATACCTGTTTTCATTTAACTCTTTTCTCTTTCTTTTGCTTCATTTTGTTGTGCTCACATTTCTTTCTGCTAACACTTTTCTTGTGGCAACTGTTAGAGAATTGGAGAAGTAGGGCACCACACTGTAGCAGCTACCTGTGTTCTTTCCCTCTCTCATGAAGTGAGGTGGTCTTCTATCTCTCCTTTTTTCTTGCCACTTTTGCCTTTCCTTATCAACCTGATAGCTCCTCC